>NC_036255.1:5278428-5289606 GCF_002742605.1 Olea europaea var. sylvestris | reverse complement strand
GGGGGGGGGGGGGGGGGGGGGGGGGGGGCTAAAATGCAATATATGGAAGAAATTTGCCTAGGCGACAGCCCAGTTATAAATACCGGGCGATCACCCAACATGATTTTTTAATTACTGAGAAGAAATTCTTGACTTGAGTGACTGTCCGAGTTTTGCCTGAATGACAGCCCAAGCCAATTGCGGTGAAAAAATCTAGTTTCCTTTTCTGAATGAAATTTTTATGGAAACAAATATTGGGGAGTCTTTTAAAGCCCTAGGGAGGTCCAAAAAACATAGACCACCCATTATACATTATTTTGGGAAGATTTGAAGAAAAAGAAGAAGGAAGAACAAGAAGATTCAATCTAAGATTCAAGATCTCACTTCAAGAATTCAATAGGGTGATGTATTTTCTTGTTTTTTATTGTTGTGTTCTTCTTCCCATCATGCTAAGCTAGAAAAATCTATATTAGGAGATCGATGAACCTTGTAATGTGATATTTAATTCTTTGTTCCATATTTTGACATTAAAAACACGTATTGATTTTTTGAATGATTTATATGCATTTAATTGCTTTCATGATTATGGCTCCGTAATTGTGTGAGTTTAGGTGATTTGTTTCATCTATTCGAAAGAAGAGGAATAAATTCGACAAGTTATAAATTATTGTAGAGCCCGATAGGGGATAGAAATATACCCCTATGCCTTGCATGAATCTCTAAGTATTCACAAAACTACATGCATTCTCGTATATTTGCATCCGTCATAGAGATATAGGCCAGTGATGTATGAGAATAGGTACAATTCATCTCGAGAGAGAGTGTTGGATAGATTTAGGAGTATTAATTTTTCAAAATTTCATCGTGTTGTCAAAGTGTGAAATTAATGTTAAATTGAACATTACTTGAGAATTCGTGATCCTAGTATATGTCACATTTATTGAATACATTTAACTTGTGTCTCAAACATCAAATTGCATTTTAGTTAATTTAAACGTTGTGTTGTATAGCATACCATCCAATTCATAATATTGGTACTTTAGCTTAGATTTAGGATTTCTTAGGATAAAAACTCATAATTGATCATTTAGATTTGGTTAAGGCCGAGATAAATACAATTGAACTATTCAATCTCTGTGGGACGATATTCGAACTTTAAAAATTCACTTTATTACTTGTTAACGAACCGTGCACTTGCGATGATTTAAATCGAATGAAAATATTTTGTGAACAACATCGATCCCAAGAATGCCAAAGAATCACAAGTTTTGGATTAAAATCGTAGACAATGAATGAAGAAATCGAATGTATATTAAACCAATTACATGGTGTACAAATCTCACCCGAGGATTGTAAATGCCACAAGAAAAATCACTTTTTTTGATAAGTTCAATTGTTCAATGAGCAAGAAGTTTGGAAGCAAATTTGCCTCTCAAATTAATTTCTCAATAACCAAAGTCTTGTTACAATGAAAGAAATAAAGATACTATTTATACTAAACCTAGGAAATAGAAAAAAAGGGTATCAGAATTCCTAAAACATAGAAAGTTACCAAAATAAAGAATTCTAGACAATATAAAACTCTCGCGTGACAAATAAAATTTTTCCCTTGAATTTGTTCTATGCGGCTGCATGGTATATTTTTCAATGTTGTAAAAATCGAATCGGACCACCCGATTCAACCGGAAAAATGTGAACCGGCCTTTGATCCAGTTCGGTTCTCATTCATTAATCAAAAAATGAAACCCGACTAATAAACCATCAATCCGGCCAATTTAACCGTGAACCGAAAAACCAGCCACAGTTTTTCCTGGGTGATTTATTTTTTATCTTTACAAAACTTTTAACTATCTTAATGGACCACCCATTGCAATTGAAGGCCCAAGTAACTTTCTTTATACAAGGGATTCTCCTATACCTCATTTTTAAAGGAGAACATTCTTTCAATGTTTTAGTAATTTTTCAATGTGAGATACTAGCTCCTTTTTAAAGGAGACTCTTCTTCTAATGTTGTGGGAGTCTTCCAATGTGAAATACTAGCCAATTATCAATTCTAAGTGTTTACTAGTTTACTTCATCACTTTTATTAACAAATCATAAACCCCAACAAGATTATAATTTTCAATTTGAACAAAGCAAATTATTTTGAACATATTAATTGTTAGTTTTCGAGGTTATAAAATAAATTACTATAATAAATTTAATTAACAAACATGGATTATATTTACTTTGAATGAGAAAACTAAAATTTTAAAATCTATTATAGTTATGATATTTTATTGTTTATTTGTGTATTTATTTATTTAATTTGTCATCCGGTTCGACTCTTTAAACCTTGACCCTCTTCCTTTTCCGGGTTGATGCCCGAGGTTAGCTTTTAAAACATTGATATTTTCATGGGGTGGCATGATTCACCTTGACAGCCTCCTTTTATTCTTTGCACACAATCATGCAGTCGCATGACTTTTAAGCTAAGCGGTCGCATAACTTTATTTTTGAAACTTCTTTTTCCTTGTGCAGAATTATGTGAAGATTAAGGATTTTACTCATGGACGAAAATTCGACACCCGAGTTGAAAGTTATGCCCGTTTTAATCCACGCTACTCGTTTTTCCGTATATCTTCCAAAACTTTTGAATCCAACACACCAAACATGATTTCGCCTTCATGACCAACATATAAGTTGTTATTTGGCTTGTTAACTTCAACATTTTGGACTCCATAGCTTGAACAAATAATTTGCATGGCTTGTTAGCTCAAATTAAGCTCGAATCTTGGTTTTGTAGGCTCCAATCAAGCTCAAACCCTGTCCTTAGCCTCTCATCAACTTGCATAGAAGGCTCGTTGGTTCATGGCCTATCCTGGATCATATCATAATATGTCCAAAGGCATCACGATTAGTTAGCACTATTTCCCAAGCACTTGATTTTTTTCCCTGATCGATCAACGGAAACCAATTGCTGGAGGCATCCTTCTGAGTGGCGATAGTAAACACGAGGTTCTTGCCACTAGCATAGAGGAAATATTCTCACTTGACTCTTGTAATAACGAGGAATTCATAATTGACCTAAACTGAAATGATTTGACAGAAAATAAATTGGAGCCACCTCCATATGTGCACGTCAAGCAAAACTTTACCTCATCAATAGGATGCGTAGCACGTTAATGCAAATACGGCATGTGCAAGCAGCAGTTCTACTAAATGCTCTGAGCCATGTGTCCGTTCAGTGCTTCAGCTGCTCGAAAGCTTGCCTATGTAAAGAAAAGTGTAAAAACAAACCATTTCAGAAAGAAAAAATGATCCCAGTTTGAAGACAGAAGTAAGTGGTTAGGTGTAGTGGTAGCTGAATCCATCAATTTCCTGGTTATGTTGGAGAAGTTAGTGATGATGCTTTGTATGAGCAAAAGCTATGCAAGACGAAAGACCAGGGAGTATTAAATTTTTACGTGTGAAATTTGCTAGGACTTTGTGATTTATTTGACATTCAAGGGAAATACTTAAAGTTTTCTAAATCACAGCTGTTTTCCTAACTGTAAATTGGAAATATAATAGGTTGACAGTGGGATCCATTCCTTGCTAGATCCATTTAAGTAGGGAATACGGGTGAAAAAAAATAATTGTTAAAATTGTTCACCACCTGTTATGTAGTCTGTGCAACTTCAGTGCATCAATCATTTTAGACAATTATACAAACACACATTTTAAATTAAATGACTATTACACGGAGAGTCCCTTTCTATTAAAAAATTATAGAGACCTCTCCTGATTTTTGTTAACTATTGATTATCCATTTTAAAGGTTTAAGCCTTTTATAAGAAGAGATCTCATGAGATGACATAACTCTTGTCATAATTAGTTCGTAATTTCATCATTTAGGATATAAGCATGATGTGATGTCTAGAAAGCCATCAAGATGCAGATTAGTTGGCTAAACTCAAAAGACACAGCTTGGCTCCCTGAATTGGGTTTTTTCTTGCTTCACAGAAAATTAGCTGGTATCTCTGTGTTTGAAAATCTGATGACAATAAGAGTTTAAGCTCTTTCTCGCATCAGGTTAAACGGACAATAAGCGCTAGAGGGGTGATCAGATTTTGTAAGCAAAGGAGAGTGTTTGGACTTTGATTAAGAACTGGTCCACGGATTGGAATGAGCTCACCGAAGATAAATGTGATACATAAATATTAGGTGGTGGTAATTCTTGAAGATTACAATGAAGAGAAGTGTCGTTGTCTCTCCTTTAGTCAGAGTTGTTGGTTTCATTCAGTATTTCGCCTGGACCAAATGAAAGTCCGTAAAATCTGAGGGGATATTTTGATTTTCTAGTTGGGTCCCATTCTGGCACAATAATCCTACTGTATCCAAACAGCGCTTGAAAACAATGCAAACTAATTGCGCAGACTTTAGATGATGAAGTTAATAGAAGCAGTTTCCAAATACTTTCTTTCCGAACTCAAAGGAAAGATGTTACACTAGCCAGAAGGATATTAAGAAGCTTCTATTAGAGCTTTGGATATTAAGAAGCTCCAGTGAAAGGTTTTCATGTAGTGGGGATTCTCAAGATTTCTGACAAGATATTGAATTTTGAATTTCCAAAAATCACTCTTTACATCTGTAAGTATTATGCCCTACGTCCAATCAACTTTGGACATAAATACTTTTATATATAATTAATGCAATTAAATGACAGGTCTATTATTTAATTAATAGACAATTAAATAAATAATAGAGTCCGTAAATTCAAATTTTGTAATTTGTTAATCACAAGGAGTTGTGATTGTGAGATACAAATTACATCTAATTGAATCTTAAATCATCCGTGATCGTAAGTAATTACGAGATACGGATATCGTTATTACGGATAGACCATCACGTGTGGCATTTCTTACTTGTGAAGTAAGTAGCTGATCTCACAAGTTAAAGTGTGGTGACACTTAAATGAACACGTGGATGTTTTGTTATAGAACAAAACATTGGAGACCCATCGAGAGATTCCACATGGATAACTATCTGAGTGTCTGTGGTTAATCTCTAATATTCGGTAGTGGAATTGGTCCTTTGACTTGAGGTCGTCATGGTACCTTATATGAGGACAGTCATACTTTGGCGGTGTTGGATGTTGCTCTGAAAAGGACCGCTAATACGACATCGTTCGGGTACGTCAAGAATCGTATGAAGGTTGTGATTGATCAATAAATGATTCGTCACTCTTAGATAGTAGGAGATTGTGATCTGCATTTCATTCAATTAAGTCGATGATGAAATCCTTGGCCAAGGTGTACTCATAAGTCAAAAAGGAGTTTTCGACTTATATTGACTTAATAGTGGAGTGAAAGTTATGATCGATGATCGAGATTGACACAATTCCATATCTCGTAATTGATCGGATCATATTGACGGAGGGATTATGGTTTCACGATAAACGAACGAATTTGGTTTTGTCATACCACGTGACATTTTCCGTCACATGTATTGCCCTGACACATTGCTAGATGTCAATCAGGGACGGCGAGTGTGAATTGACGATAAATTAAAAGGGTATTTTAATTTATTAATTTTGATTAGATCAAAATAATATTTCACGTCGTTAGGTATCGTGGTCGGGAACCTAATGGGTCGCACACAAAAGAGAATTGGAAGATTGCAAATTGCCAGTTGGTTAATTTAACAATCGTTGAATAAATTAATTAATTGATTTTTATTTATATTCCCAAATTAATTAATTGGATTGATTAATTCACGGACCGGGTTTAATTAATTGGATTAATTAAATATTGGACCGGATCGGGCCGAGCCCGTTTGGATTTATATAAATACATAGCTAGGGTTTGAGGTCCATATGATTTTCATTATTCTTGCTGGCACAAGAGAAAACTCTAGAAGCTGCAATCTTATTCTCTGTGTGGATTACCGTTGGAGGCTGGACAATTGGATAGCTGTGATGGCGAATCAAGGTTGATGGAACGAAAAGAAAAGCAAAAGGATTGCAGAATTCTTCAAAGGTACAATCCTTATCACAATTTCTATCTAAACACAAAGGCGATTCTTGGTGGGAATCGAAAATTATTTTAAATTCCGCTGTGCATGTATAAGCAGATTCCCAACAACATTTCCAACTCTTTGACAGAACAAAGCAAACGACACCTGTTGGACGTCCTTGGCATAGACTTCAGCAAATGAATGCCTTTTTTCCTCTTTTCTGTGGTAAATTCCATTCTAAGGGTTTATACACCTACTTATCTAACTAGAATGGAAGGTTCGGCGTTGCTATCTACACTAATATATTTAGGCAAAAGAGTACAAGATTGAAATTAAAATATGAATGCCTAGTATACAATACTGTTATTTCTATTGCCAAAACCTTTTTTCTCATCTCATGTGAAACTACCATCTTTACATTCTTTGGTCACTGATATTCTGCATAGTTGTTCTTTTATGTTATCACTTTACAACGAAGACTCTATCGACCTTCTTTTCAGATAAGGTTAAAAAAAAAAAAAATTAAGATGCAGAAATTAAACATGTGAGCATCAGGTAATTCTACAGTGAAAACATGATTTTTAATACCTCATTTCCTCTATTTCTCAAATGAAAGTTGTGAACGTTGTTAACATCTTATTTGAAGTTTTAGTTTAGTTTAAAACATCATCCACCAATCTGAGTTTTATAATTGTTGAATTAAAAGTAAGACTTATTTGGGTCCATAATTTGTAGCATGATGTTCTTGGAAACGATATATTATTTACTATTGTATTATTTGTGGTGATAGCGTACACTAGCAATTTTTACAACAGGTGGCATTGAAAGATGCTGATAATCCTGTTAAACTTGGACATTGGGTGGAAGCAGTGAGGTAATGAAAGAATCAAGCAGTAGAGCCAATATTTAAAGATGCCAAGCATGTGTCTTCTGAGCCATTCTTGAAATATTCAAGAAAAGGCAACAGAATTTGGATGGAGCTAAATAGTTCTTGCTCCAACTTTTGATCTGTTATATAGTTCTGAATTTGGTTTTAGTACTTAGAAAACGCAATAGTTCTTCTACTGTAATATTATATAGGACACAGGTACAATTGTGGTTTTTTTATTTGTTTTGTAGAAGACAAATTTGTTGAAAATAAAGTCACATTTTTTGACCATAAAACATTACTTAACAAGTAAGAAAAATACATACATGCATGCAAGTGGTGGTGGTGGCAAAATTGGAGTTTCCAACTAATGATAGCCACATTTTTTTTTGACCAAATGGATAATGTTGTTGATTTCTTAATTGTTAAGAAAGACTCCATGCATGCATACAAGGGAGGTTGAGAAATTCAAGTTTTCTTTCTTCATTTACTTGACAAGCCAAATGTGTAGAGAATTCTAGCAAATGAAGGTGGTAGAACTTTGACTCTTCCAAGCAATTATGGAGGTTAAAAATCTCTATAAATATAGGCAAGAGTTTGAGAGAAAAGTGTGTGCCATATGGAGAGGAAAAATTAAGAGAGAAAATTGTAAGGTAGAAAGAAGAGTAGAGAGAAAATTTATTGTTTTTCTCCTAAGTTTTTTCCTACTTGTTTTCTCCTATTACAAGAGAGATTAATTGTTGTTATTTCCTTGTATTTAGAGAGTGTGTTGTAATTTTCATACTATAGTGAAATCCTTCTATACTCCCCCGTGGATGTAGCCTAAAGTAGGTGAACCACGTAAATACCTGTGTCCATTTTTAGCTGTATTTTCTCAATTTCATTATTTGTCAGCCAAACTCGACCCATGCGTTTTCTCCCAACAGTGGTATCAGAGCAAGGTTCTGTATAGGGTCGTTGTTCAATCATAGTATTGGTGAAAAATGGCAACAAAATATGAGATTGAAAAGTTCAACGGGAACAATTTCTTATTATGGAGAATGAGAATAAAAGCAGTTTTGATAAAAGATAACTGTTTGGCGGCAATTGGACAAAGGCCTGTGGAAATCATTGATGATACTAAGTGGAACGAGATGGATAGCAACGCAGTTGCTAATCTGCACCTTGCACTAGCCAATTGAGTATTGTCAAGTGTGGTAGAGAAAAAGATGGCCAAAGAGATATGGGATACGCTGACAAAGCTGTACAAGGCCAAATCGTTACACAACTAAATCTTCTTAAAAAGAAAGCTTTACACCCTTAGGATGATAGAGTCAACTACAGTGACAAACCAGATCAACACCATCAATACTCTATTTTCACAACTCACATCAATGGAGCATAATATAGAGACCGGTGAATGTGCTGAAATCTTACTTCAAAGTCTACTAGATTTGTATGATCAACTCATCGTCAACTTGACCAACAACCTTGAAACTCTAGTCTTCGATGATATTGCAGCTGCTGTTCTTGAAGAGGAAAGTAGGCGTAAGAACAAGGAGGATAGATTGACAAGTTCGAATTAGGCAGAAGCTTTAACGATGATGAGAGGGAGATCAACGGAACGTGGCTCCAGTGGGAGTCATAATCAGAGTAGATCAAAATCCAGGAGTAAGAAAATGCCAAGTGTCATTACTGTGGCAAGAAAGGGCACTTAAAAAGGGATTGTTGGAGTCTCCAGAAGAATGAAGAAGCTAAAGGAAAAGGTCCTGAGACATCAAAAGCTTAGGGTTGTGTAGCAAGTACCTCAGATGATGGTGAAATTTTATACAGCAAGGCAACAATAGTTGTTGAAGGCAGAAAGAAATTTTCTGATGTTTGGCTTATGGATTCAGGGGCTACATGGCACATGACACCAATAAGGAAATGGTTTCATTAATATGAGACTATCCCAGGAGGATCTGTGTTTATGGAAAATGATCATGCCTTGGAGATCTCTAGTATTGGTACCATCAAATTGAAAATGTATGATGGTACAGTTCGCACTATCCAGGAGGTACGACATGTAAAAGGCCTAAAAAAAAATTTATTGTCTCTAGGACAATTGGACAACATTGGATGCAAGACCTATATACAAGATGGGATCATGAAAATAGTTAAAGGCACGCTTGTGGTGATGAAAGCGGAAAAGATAGCTGCAAATTTGTACATACTTAAAGGAGAGACACTACAAGGAGAAGCATCTATCGCATCGACAGGTTCAGCAGAAGAATTAACGATGATGTGGCATCGCAAGCTTGCTCACACGTCGGAACGTGGTATGAAAATTCTCTCAGAACAAAAGCTTCTTCCAGGGCTAAAAAAGGTTTCATTACTCTTTTGTGAGCATTGTGTTACTAGTAAGCAGCACAAATTGAAGTTCAGCAGTTCCACTGCTAGAAGTAAAGCTATCTTGGAGCTGGTCCATTCCGATGTTTGGCAAGCACCGGTTATGTCCCTAGGAGGTGCAAGATACTTTGTATCTTTTATTGATGATCACTCTAGGAGATGTTGGGTGTATCCAATCAAAAGGAAGGTAGACGTGTTTGTAGTCTTCAAAATATTCAAAGCGCACATGGAGCTTGAATCTGAAAAGAAGATTAAGTGTTTGACGACTGACAATGGAGGAGAATATACTGGTGAGGAATTTGATAACTTCTGTTAATAAGAAGGTATCAAGAGACAGTTCACTGTGTGGCATACACTCCACAACAAAATGGAGTGGCAGAGCGGATGAATAGAACATTGTTAGAAAGAACAAGGGCAATGTTGAGGACTGTGGGGTTAGCCAAGTCATTTTGGGCAGAAGCAGTCAAAACCGCCTATTATGTGATCAATCGGTTGCCATCAACTGCAATTGGTCTGAAGACGCCTATGGAAATGTGGACTGGTAAACCAGCTGATTATTCTCACTTACATGTGTTTGGAAGTCCTGTGTACGTTATGTACAACAACCAAGAAACATCAAAGCTGGATCCAAAATCCAGAAAATGTATTTTCTTAGGGTATGCTGATGGAGTGAAGGGGTACCGCTTGTGGGATCCCACTGCCCACAAGGTGATAATCAGCAGAGATGTCATATTTACGAAAGGCAAAAGGAAATGATAGCACTTCAAAAGAAAAACCAGAGACTACTACAATCGAAGTTGGGGACGAATGAGAAGTTATAGATACTTCTGAAGCAACACTAGAGCACGAAGAACAAGCTGAATCTAGTGCTCCAGATGTTCGATGATCAACACGGGAGAGAAGAGAACCGGCTTGGCACTCAGATTACATTATGGAGGGCAATGTTACATACTGCTTACTGACAGAAGATGGAGAGCCATTAACTTTCCACGAGGCTATAAATAGCCAAGAAGTTTCTTGGTGGATGGCTGCAATGCAAGAAGAAATTGAAGCTCTTCATAAGAACAAGACATGGAATCTTGTTCCACTATCACAAGGAAAGAAGGCCATTGGGAATAAATGGGCATATAAGATCAAACGAGATGACAATGATCAAGTGGAGTGGTATCGTGCGAGACTGGTGGTGAAGGATATGCTCAGAAAGAAGGCATTGACTTCAACGAAATATTTTCTCCTGTGGTTCGACTCACAACAGTTCGAGTAGTCCTGGCGATGTGTGCTACATTTGACTTACACCTAAAGCAGTTAGATGTGAAAACTGCATTTCTTCATGGAGAACTTGAAGAAGAAATTTATATGCTCCAACCAGAAGGTTTTGAAGAAAAAGAAAAAGAGAACTTGGTTTGCAGGTTGAACAAATCTCTGTACGGTCTCAAACAGGCGCAGAGATGTTGTTATAAGAGATTTGATTCCTTCATCATGAACCTTGGATACAACAGACTCTGTTCAAATCCGTGTGCATACTACATAAGATTTGATGATAATGATTTCATTATCTTGCTGTTGTATGTTAACGACATGTTGGTAGCAGGCCCCGACAAAGATCGTATTGAAAATCTGAAGGCTCAATTGGCTAGGGAGTTTGATATGAAGGACTTGGGAACGGCAAACAAGATTCTATGGATGCAAATTTACCGAGATAGAAATAATAGAAAGATTTGGCTTAGTCAGAAAAACTACTTGAAGAAAATCTTGCGTCGCTTCAATAAGCAAGATTGTAAGCCAATTTCTACCCCTCTTTCTATTAATTTCAAGTTATCCTCAAGTATGAGCCCTAGCAGCGAAGCAGAGGCGATGGAGATGTCTCGAGTGTTGTATGCATCAGCAGTGGATAGTTTGATGTTTGCTATGATCTGTACAAGACCAGACATTACACAAGCAGTGTGAGCGATTAGTCGATACATGGCAAATCCTGGTAAAGAGCATTG
>NC_036255.1:5273167-5274730 GCF_002742605.1 Olea europaea var. sylvestris | reverse complement strand
GAATCATAAGATAAGAGTTAAGGCGATTATTTCAGATTGATCGGAACAAGTAGATGTAGCAAATAAATAGAATTGGGTGCTATGTCAATTCCACACAATACAGGGAATTTATATACACATATATGAAGAGAATATTGTAGATTGATCTATATAAAATGAAGCCTCTATCTTTAGTTTAGAGTAGAACTTTATAGACTAAGAGATAGATGGTATGATAAGAAAGATTCATCTATTTCTTTCTTACCATACTATCGAATTCATAAAATACTGTCAATTATAGCTCGGTCATTTCATTTAAAATGCAAAATTTGAATCCTTTTCATTTTACTTCATCCATTTTTTATAAGAACTTAGAAGAAAAGTTTCATTCAAATGAATTTGAAAATTGAATTGAATTGAATTAATCATTTTGACTCACTGTTTTTACGTAAATGATAAGTAGAAAAGCGGTAGGAACTAGAATGAATAGTGCAGTCGCAATAAATGCAAGAATATTTACTTCCATAATCTCATCGGTTTTTTTTACTTCACAATAACTTGGGATTTAATCCCATAGAGATGATAAATCTTTCGCCTGTAAATTCAATAAAGGAATTACCTCTCGACGATCTTGAATCGGATCAATATCATGAATAACAATATCTGAGCTATCAAATCAATTCGTCGTCGAGACTTGAATAGTATAACATAGGAAGTTCTTTTTATCCATATCGAATCCAAACTTGGATTCCTGACCCAATCAATCCAAAATTCCTTTATTTATCATTTGTTTCCCTTCTTTTTTCTATAACGTACCTTACTTCTTCCTTGTACAATCATCAGATGATACTTCATGAGATTGCCTCTGCATTTCGATTAGTCACATAGTTACAAGCCCAAACAAATAAGAAAAGCGAAATGAAAAAAGAGTGTTAAGTTCTAAACTCCTTGTGATTTTTTGGAAGACGAAGACAAAGAAGTTTGATAAAGATGAGGCCCGTATAAAAGATCTAATATCAGTATTTTAGGGTTTGTTATTTCTTCGATGGGACCTTAAAAAAATGGAAAAATAGGAAAGAAAAAAAGCCCCTTTTTTTTGGAAATTAAATTCTGGCCCCTGACATCCTTTCATAGAAAGGGAGAAATTAATTGATGTATTTATTGGATCCGTCGGGACTAACAAGGCTCGAACCCACATCTTCCGCCTTGACAGGGTGGTGCTCTGACCAATTGAACTACAATCCTAGGGAAATAAGGGATTTAGTAGAAAATTTTATTCTTTTTTGATCTTTTTATTTTTTATGGGGTATTTCGGAAGGACAATGGGGTTATACCATCTCATGGTAGATTGGCAAATTATTGGGTCGAGCTGAATTTGAACCAGCGTAGGCATATTGCCAATGAATTTACAATCCTTCCCATCAACTGCTCGAGCATCGACTAGGAAGAATCCACTTTAGGCTTATTGGTAATCTATGATCAACTTCCTTTCGTAGTACTCTATCCCCAAGGGAATTTGAATCCCCGCTGCCTCCTTGAAAGAGAGATGTCCTAAACTCCTAGACGATGGGGGCTGACTTGCCC
>NC_036255.1:5223167-5260667 GCF_002742605.1 Olea europaea var. sylvestris | reverse complement strand
AACCTCGCTAATTGATCTTTATGGTGCTTCTTCTATCAATTAGATCTTTTTTTTATCTGTAGAAAAAAGTAGCTAGGCATATCTATTTCTTCATATTTTGACTGCTATGAAGTTTCTTTCTTTGCTACAGCTGATAAAAATCATTTTTTTAGACGATGAATATGTAGAAAGCCTATTTTTTTCATATTTACTAGTAGATTTTTTTTCTTTCTATAGTAGAGATAGTCACACGTAATGATAGATCATGGCCATATTATAAAAAGCTTGGGGTAAGAATGGGTTTTGTTCTAGTGCTCGAAAATAATATTCCAAAGCTTTCGTATGTTTTCCATTACTTGTATGGAAATCATAGGGATCAATTTCTAGTCGCATAGCTTCATAATAATTTTGTAAAGCTTTCGCATAATTTTCTTCGGATTGAGCTGACATCTGTTACAATCGTAATTCAAGTAAAAGAATCTCCGTTCTAGAACCATACATGAGATTTTCATCCCATACGGCTTCTCCCTTATGTGCATAAGAAGAATAATACATGAAATAAAAAAAATGAAAATATTCTCATTATGAACTGAGCAGGGCTAGTATTTTACAAGAAATCTCTAGCCAACCTTCCTACAAGAGATCTTTTCTTAACATCAAGCGTGTTGGGACTAGATAGAAATGAGAACTCCAACAATTTCTTTGTTTTCAACGACTCCTAATTTCCAGGAATTAGTCACTTCAATAGCCTTCGATGGTTATACAGGTATCCAAAGTACAAACCATATGGATGTTTGTTGTCCCAACCATTCTTTGAGTCCCAAGCCCAATAAGGAACGGGATAATTTCGAACAAAGTTTTCGTGTTGTTGATTCCTAGGTGTAGTGCTTTTTTCCCTATGCTGCCTATTGGTAATAGTAGAGTAGGATTGTCCCATAATAAAGAACCCCTAGGTGTAACCTTTCACTCAATACTAGAATCAAAATTGAAACATAGAATCCGATGTTGCATTAATCGAGGATACACGACAGAAGGAATTGTTCTATTTCCAAACTTCACCTTCAACAAGCGTAGATTTATTTCAAAAATTTTCCTAAATCACGTGTCATTCTCGTAAGACTGAGAGAAATAAAAAAAGAATCAAATCACACCATCTCTGTAATAGGTAAATGCCTCTTTTTTTCCTGAAGTTGTCGAAATTATTCATAATAAGATATTGGCTACAATTGAAAAGGTCTTATCAATAAAATTTCCATTTATCCACGATCTAGGCATAGGTAGCAATCCATTCTATAATTCTTCTCATTACCTCTCGTGGAAAAATGATCCCACAAAGAAAAGAATGGTACAGTACGAAATAACGTAAAAATAGATTGATTAAAAAAAATGATTATGGGCCATCTGTTCCTGAATCAATATGAAATATTTGAACCCAATTCGATTTCATACTAATGTAGTAGTTGACGAAACTATTCCGATTTCATTGAAGTTACAGATTAGAGTAGCTCGATAAATTGGATTGAATTATGATACAAAAATGAAAAAAGATCGAATAATCATTCTATGATGAAAATAGATAGAATAACCGCCTCTTTTGTCTGTTGTGTACATAGCAGGTATACAATCAACTCTACAAAATGCTTTAGAAATTTCTAATAGAGGGGTTTTGTTGTTTAGAACTCTAAAATTGGAAAGGAATTTAATAATTTGTAGCGTATGGAATCAAAGTCTCTATAGAATTATGATAGAAAGGTTTCCATTAACCCCAGTCTAAAAAATCTGGACCCATAAATCAGTTGATTCTTTCTAATTCATTGATTTAATCCATTCTAAATATTAAAAATAGAAGGGAGAGATTTTTCCAAGCATGAATCCCATTTTTAACAATTTTTTGTAAGAAAAGAATTTGGTCTTTATCTCGGAGCCTCGAAGGAAATAGCTTTCTTTACTTTGATGAAAAATATTTGATTTTTATTTGTGTAGTTAAAATGGATGTACCTATCCGAATAATCTATAATGGAATATGAATAACTCCCTATTCACTCAGTTTTTGGTTCATAATCATCATGCAGGAGATGTGGCTGAGTGGTTCAAGGCATAGCATTGGAACTACAATGCAGGCTTTTGTTTACCGAGGGTTCGAATTCCTCTCTTCCCGTACCTTCACTTAATAGGCCGATCTGACTAACAGCACTGGATCAAGTAGCAATGGAGACCTTTATTCCACTAGTTAGACCGTTCATTGAGATAGATTCTCTATTCCTATTGCAGTGACATGTAAAATACTAGAAAATAGGAAAAATTCTGGAAAGAAAATGAAAATATCCCTTCGGTCTATGATACATATCCATACCAGATCAAACCCATGTTTTTCTTACTTAATCTTAGGTTCATTTACTATGATGAAAGGGAAAAAAAGTGTCTCAACCCTCATCATTTTATTTGAGTTTAGGTGTAAGTCTGACGATAATAATATTCTACGACTAGCAATTCATTTATTTTCAAACCGACCCATTTACTATCTATTATTTGATTGACTAATCCTTTATATTGGAACGGGTGAAGGGTTAAATGGTTTGGTAATTCCTCATGAGGGGATGAGTTGAGAGAATTTTGAATCAGAGTTATAGATTTTTGTTCATCCTTCGTCATAATAATATCTCGAGGTTTGCAGCGATAACTTGGTATATCTACTATAGGCCCATTAACAAAAATATATCTATGGTTAACTAATTGGTGAGTTGTGGGAATAGTCGAAGCCATACCTAATCGAAAAAGGATGTTATCCAAACGCATTTCAAGTAATTGTCGTAAAACTTGACCTGTTGATCCCTTGGCTTTTTCGACGATACGAACATATTTAAGTAATTGTCGTTTTGTTAGACCATAGTGAAATCACAATTTTTGTTTTTCTTCTAGACAAATACAATATTGAGATTTTTCCTCGAAACGTGATTGGTTTCTAAGATCACTTCCGGCTTTAGGCCTTTTATTAGTTAGTCCTGGTAAAGCCCCCATGCGGCTTATTTTTTTGTAACGAGGTCCTCGATAATGCGACATAAAGACTCCTTATTCCTAGTTAGAATTAATTTAATTTTTTTATTTTACAGAATAAACCTAAACTAAAACTGAACTAAATGAAGCGAAATCTACTGAAGTAGTGTACTTGTATTATAAAGAAGAATAGGTAAATTGGATAAATATTCAGACTTTCTATTATTATATATATATAGAAAGGATCCTTTTTCGGACATAGTTGGAAGTTCCTATAACTTCCAAAATTCATGGATTTTGGAAAAGGGGGAAGGTACTTTTTCAATATTCTTTGATTTCAAAGGGACATTATCAATCATTAAAAAATTGAAAAAAATATGAAGGAAAAGCCAGCTATCGGAATTGAACTGATGACCATCGCATTACAAATGCAATGCTCTAACCTCTGAGCTAAGCAAGCCCACATAATAGAAACTTTCTATCCATAGGAATTCAATACACTACACTATAGTGTCTATAGAATATAGAATTTCAAATAAATATTAAATATTCTAGAACATAACCATTAATATAGCGATATAAAATTTCGATTTCTTTATCACAATTCTAAAATTATTAGTATAGTAAATCTTAAATATTTTTAGATAGTTAAATTTTCTTTTTCATTTTTGTTTGAATTCACATGACATTTGAAATTATTTTTGTTACACTTCTCTATTTTATATTTCGAATTCTATTAATTCTTTCGAATTCGAATTATTTAATTGATTAGAACTAATCAAACATTCCTCTGCTTTCATTCATAAAGGGGAAAGAAAAGACAAAAAAAAGAAAAAAGAAAAAAGAATCGACCGTTCAAGTATTGCAAATTGCATGGGAAAAGTGGCAAGAAGAGAGACATATATATGGGGTATATATCCATCTATATTGAATTGCTGATACAGAAATGATAAAATCCATTTCGATTAAATCAAATACTGGTTTCCGACAAGGAAGAAATCAAAGAAGGGAAAATACTTTTTTGTTTTTCGAGATAGTAATCGGTATCTGATGAATTCAAGGGTTCCAGTATAAATGAAAGAAAAAAGGAATGACATGACAATGAAATCCTAATCTCAAAACAAGGGAAGGGGGATATGGTGAAATTGGTAGACTCTACGGACTTAATTGGATTGAGCCTTGGTATGGAAACCTACTAAGTGGTAACTTTCAAATTCAGAGAAACCCCAAAATTAATAAAAATGGGCAATCCTGAGCCAAATTCTGTTTTCCCAAGAAAAATGGATAGGTGCAGAGACTCAATGGAAGCTATTCTAACAAATGGAGTGGGCTGTGTTGGTAGATGAATCTTTCCATCAAAACTTCAGAAATGATGAAGGATAAATGTATATATTGAATACTATATCAAATGATTAATGACGACTCAAATCTCTATTTGTGTTTTTATATGAAAAATGGAAGAATTGATTCCACATTCAAGAAAGAATCTAATATTCATTGATCAAATCATTCACTCCATAGTCTAAAAGATCTTTTAAAGAACTGATTAATTGGACGAGAATAAAGATAGAGTCCCACTCTACATGTCAATACTGGCAACAATGAAATTTATAGTAAAACGAAAATCTGTCGACTTTAAAAATCGTAAGGGTTCAAGTCCATCTATCCCCAAAAAAGCCTATTTGACTCCCCAAATATTTATCCTATTCCTTTTTCATTAGTGGTTCCAAATTCCTTATCTTTTTCATTCACTCTATAAACGCATTTGAGCGTAAATGATTTTCCCTTCTCACATGTGATGTATAATACACATTCAAATTAAGCAAGGAATCACCATTTGAATGATTCACAGTCAATATCATTACTCATACTAAAATTTACAAAGTCGTCTATTTGAAGTTCCAAGAAATTCCAGGACTTGGAGAAAACTTTGTAATCCCCCATTGTCCTTTTAATTGACATAGACCCCAGTCATCTAATAAAATGAGGATCAGATGTTACATTGGAAATCATCGAGATAGCTTAGCTGGTAGAGCAGAGGACTGAAAATCCTCGTGTCACCGGTTCAAATCTGGTTCCTGGCACATGATTCATTTGTATGAGTCTCTCAATTAAAAATTAATTGATATGAATCGAGATACATATTCATTTCTAATCTAGATCATAATACATACTTTTATCTATCTTAGCGAGATATACCCCATCTATAAAATAGATGGGTAGAGTTTTTTAAATAAAGTATCTAAAAGAATTAAATTCTATTTTCTCTTTTCTTTTCCTTTCGTTCAAAAAATCTGTTAATACTTCATACATAATTGAAAAGTTCAATTAGTAGGTTGAAAGAGTAAAAAGTTAAAGTTGAAGAGACAAGATCCGGTTCAGATACCATAAAAATAAAGAAAATCTGATACCCTTTCATTTCTTTGTATTTTCTCTTTCATATTCGATTTCTTAATTCGTCCCAACATGATTTTCTAGAACCAGTCTAAGTAATGTGCACAGGACAATGTTCATGATGCAGAACGCGTTTGATTCATCCTATTGGTTTGGCTTGGCTCATATGAAATAAGTAGCTTCCAAATAAATGTAAGAATTCCCAATGAACCCCCCAATTCTATCTTTTTTGTTAGCCTATCCATAATTCCTAATAGAAATATATAAATGAAACTTCAATTAGAATTATTCTGGTTAATCTAGAACCGAAAGTACAATCCTTGAATCTCTGAAATTGTATAAGTGGAAATTAGTTTCTTATTATTCAATGAGCATCTTGTATTTCATAAAAAAAATTGGGGGCAATATAATCCTTACGTAAGGGCCATCCTATCCAAATTTCAGGCATTAAGATACGTTTCAAGCATGGATGATTATCATAAGAGATTCTCAACATATCATAAGATTCTCGTTCTTAAAAATCCACACTTTTCCAAACCCAGAAAACGGATGGAATTCTAGGATTCCTCCTTAAGGCAAATACTTTTATGCATACCTCTTCTGGTTGATCCACACCATACTTTATTCTCCTAAGATGATACAGACTAGCTAACAGTCCGCCAGGTGCTACATCATAGGCACATTGGGAGCATAGATAATTGTAACCATATACATATAAAATGACAGCAATGGAATGCTAATCCTTGGGCTTTATTTGTAAAGTCTCTATTCCTTGATAATCAAAGCCCAAAGATCTATGAATTAGCCCATGCTTGACTAGCCATGCAGACAAACGATCCTACATCTTTTTTATCTTCTGCATTTTTAGCTAGAATATTTCACATTCTCGATCAAATTTATAACGATTCACCCACTACTTGTTATTCTATACAATACAAAGGAATCATGTCTAATTCACTAATTCGTGAGAGATATTGAATTTTTATGTTTGAAAAAGTTTTCAGTAGGGATCTTTGAAGTAGATGGAATTTGATAAAGGAATTCTTGATCATAATTTCCAGTATTCATACTGCGTCCAACGTGAAACTTGTGATTGGTAATAAAACACTGATTCGCTTGTTGAGACCTAATTCTATCTTCATAGATTTCTCAAGATATTTTCTTACAAAGTTTTGTTATAGCATTTATAATTGCTTCCAATTTAGGTAGACAACCTGGCAAATAGACATCCACAGGAATTAGCTTATTGACTCCCCGAACAATACTGTAAGAATTGGTACTGAACATCCCTCTTGTAATTGTACAGGCTCCCATAGCGATAACATATTTTGGTTTGGGCATTTGCTCATATAATCTCACTAAAGAGGGTGCCATTTTCATTGTTGCTATTCCGGGTGTTAAAATTAGATCCGCTTATCTAGGACTCAATCTTGGTACTAATCCATAATGATCAAAGTCGAATCGTGATCCTATTAGTGAAGCAAATTTAATAAAACAACAACTAGTACCATAGAGAAGTGGCCATAAACTAGAGAGCCTTGACCAATTTGAAAGATCATTTAATGTAGTTGAAATAACTGAATTTTGGACTATTTGATCAAGCATAGAAAACTCAATGGAATTCATAACTTTTTCAATCTTTTTTTCCCTTTTCTTTTTATTGTCTGAATATTTAGGAGCTAAGACCATTCCAATGCCCCCTTTCCCCATGCATAAACTAAACCAACAATTAAGATAAGCACGAAAATTTAAACTTCTATAAATACAGATACACCCAATACACCAAAACTCATTGCCCATGGATAAAGAAAAACCATTTCAACATAAAAAACAACAAAAATGAGAGCAAACATATAATAACGGATTCGAAATTGTAACCAAGTGTCGTCCATTAGTTCTATACTCGATTCATAACTAGAAAGTTTCTCTGGCCCTTTCCTAGTCGGAGCTAAAATCTCGGAAATGAAAAATGCCAAAATAGGAATAAGACTTGATATTATTAGAAATGCCCAAAAAATATCATATTCGTAAAGCAAAAACATAGACGCACTCCTATAAACGTGGAAAATATACCGGATGGGTTGATTCGAATTGAAATTGTCAAGTCATCCATAACTATTTAGTCAAAACAGGAATTCATTTTGACCAGACCATCTAGTTTCCTTTGTTTATTGTGGGGCATATCTCATTTGAAGATTCATCGACTGACTTGACTGGAATCCTATTTCCAGACTACTTATTTTTATTTCAATTTTATTTAGTTAGTATAACTCTAACTATTCCTTTTATGCAAATTCTCTTGTTTTCAACTAGGATTCTTGCTAAAGAAACCTAGTTCCAAATAAAAAGAAAATAGAATTATTATTTTGTGTTTAGAATTTCTAAATTATTATTTTTAAACTTATATATATTATTCTAAATTCTTTAGAGATTTCTATTTTTTTTAGGAATAGAATCTCGAGTTTGTCATTTTTTTGTTAGTGATTTCGAATAGAACAAGTATTCAAATGTAAGAGAATGGATAGGTATTTTGATTTCTAATATCTCAGTGTTGGTATATTCCTTTTCTTTTTTTATTAGAGGGGTTTCTCTTGATTGAATACAAAAAAAAGAAGACCATTTCCTTTGTGCTTCGATAGGTCTAGGTAAGGTATACGAAGAAAAAGCTTATTTGACATTGTTGACAATGAAACTTACCAAAGAGATTCGTTTCTCAACAAACTTTGGCTTGTCCACAAATAGAGCAGGTCATTCCCTAGATCTATTTGAATTACTCTTTGAAGTTTTTAACTGGTTTCATGTCATGATTTTGACTTCCTAAATTCATTAGGATTAGGTATACCAAACAAAAGGAGTATCACTAACTTAACCCCTTGATAGTGGACACATAAATTCATATGGAATTTACCTTTGAAGATTAATGATGAAAGGTTGGTTTGGTTATCCACGATTGGATAAGTATTGATTCGATCCCTTTTCTTTCAATTTTCTATTTTGATTTAAACGATTCTTGTGAGCGAGTTTATAGGGATAATTTTGATTTCGATGAACCAACCTAACTGGTCAGTTACAAGCAACAAACAATATTGAAGAAATGAAAATTAGAATATTTTCTATTTTTCATGTTCATCTTATTTTATAGGGCTCTAGGGCTATACGGATTCGAACTGTAGACCTTCTCGGTAAAACAGATCAAACTTATTATTATCAAAATGATTTGAATAGTTTCAAAGACCCAACATGCATTTTTTTTGCCTTGGACTCTTTCATTAACTGATAGAAATATCAGCCAGTTTGCCATATTTTTCAAAATAAGATTAAGGAGATGGTTCCATGTGCTCTGATTCATTATTTGGGATTCTGATCCAGGAGCACTACTAAGTATTTCAAAGGTGGGGTTATCTTGACATAGGTTTGCCTTTGACCTAGGTCAACCTAGGTTAAATGAAGTCTCTATTGTTCGGCTTAAAAAATAGAATATGAAACTTCGTACACCTTAAAGTTCATAAGACGAAAAGAGATTTTTTGAAGAACTTATATTCATTATGCCTAGCATCGAATGGATTGGTATTGACCTCCTCAATATCTCAAATCAATTTATGGTGTCTATTTGGTACCTAAATGGGCACCAAAGTCGGACCGAACCATTTGTCTGGCTACTGTTCCCTCACAGTTATGGAGTAAGACATCGAATTCTCAATAAGATGCATTTTTTTTATTGTATGATGGACCTCCCTGAAAAAAATTGGTGTGTGTGTAAACGAGGTGCTCTACGAACTGAGCTATAGCCCTTAGTGCTTGTGATACATAATTTATCATGTAGATAATTTCTTGTCAAGATGAATATTCTATGATCCAACATCCTCCATTTTCGAGTGGTATTGCTTGTATTAGTATTGCTCATAAGTACTATGATATTTATAATCCATCGATGGCATGGGTTCCATTTGGTTATCTTTGGAATGATAAATGACCTACTTAACTCAGTGGTTAGAGTATTGCTTTCATGCGACGGGAGTCATTGGTTCAAATCCAATAGTAGGTAGAACTTATTAGATACTAGAGTCAATGGCACCTAATAAGTTTTTCGACCCACCTGCTTTTATTTTTATTGATTTTGTATCTTTTTTATTTATTTTATCTTTGTTGTAGCAAAATAGGATTCTGTTTGATTGGATTCACTCGACATAATCCTATCAAAATAAGCTTAGAAATAGAACTTCTTTTGATTATTTGAATGCTCCAACAAGTTAGGAAATCACATTGGCAGCCTCTACTCTTGTCCTAGCTCATTGGAGAGCTAGATTCGCCTCAATTATTTGTCTCTTTCCTTCAGTTTTTCTCAAATTAGCGTCGGCTATTGCAAGAGTTTTCTGAGCTTCTTGTGGATCAATGTCACTACCCTTTTCCACATCATTTACGAAAATAATGATCTCATTATTTCCTATTATAGCAAAACCACCCATCAGAGCCATCGTTAACCATTGGTACTTAAAGCATATTCTCAAATTCCCTATATCTACAGCTATAGCAATAGGGGCATGATTTTGGTAATATGCCAATTTGACCACTATTAGTATATAAAATGTTTTCTTTCACTTTTGAATCCCAAACAATTCTATTAAATGTTAGTACACAAAGATTTAAAGTCATTTCTTCAAATTGCTCTCCATTTCTAAGTTCATAGCCTTCGCGGTAGCTTCATCGATATTACCTACCAAATAAAAGGATTGGTTCGGAAGACCTTCTAATTCTTCGAAAAGGATCAATTAAAACCCTCTAATGGTTTCTGCTGGACCAACATATTTCCCTGGTGAACCGATAAATACTTATGCTATAAAAAAAGGTTGTGATAAGAAATGCTCAAATTTTCTTGCTATGGTTAAACGATCCTCTTCGGATAATTCGTCCAACCTAAGGATAGCTATAATGTCCTGAATCTCTTTGTAACGTTATAAAGTTTGCTTAACTCTTTGCGCAGTTTCATAATGTTCCTCACCAACGATCCGAGGTTGAAGCATGGTTGACGTTGAATCTAAAGGATCTACTACTGGATAGATCCCCTTGGCAGCTAATCCTCTTGATAGTACGGTAGTGGCATCTAAATGTGTAAATATCATAGCAGGAGCAGGGTTGGTTAAATTGTCTACAGGTACATAAACTGGTTGAATAGAAGTTATGGACCCTTCTTTGGTAGAAGTAATTCTTTCTTGTAAAGTACCCATTTCGGTACTTAGAGTAGGTTGATAACCGATAGTGGAAGGCATTCTACCCAATAAGGCCGATACTTCAGATCCTGCTTGGACGAAATGGAAGATATTGTTGATAAATAGAAGTATGTCTTGTTCATTAACATCTCGGAAATATTCTGCTATAGTTAGGACAGTCAAACCAACTCTCATACGAGCTCCAGGCGGTTCATTCATCTGGTCATAAACTAGAGCCACTTTTGATTCTACAATATTTTCTTCATTAATCACTCCAGATTCTTTCATTTCCATGTAAAGATCATTTCCTTCACGAGTACGTTCACTCATTCCACCAAATACGGATACGCCTCCATGGGCTTTGGAAATATTGTTAATCAATTCCATAATGAGTACCGTTTTACCAACTCCATCTCCTCCAAATAGTCCGATTTTTGCCCCACGGCGATAAGGGGCTAAAAGATCTACTACTTTAATTCCTGTTTCAAAAATAGATAATTTTGTATCTAACTATATAAAGGCAAGCACAGATCTATGAATAGGAGTTGTTATACAAATATCTATAGGACCTAAATTATCAACAGGCTCCCCAAGCATGTTGAAAATTCATCCCAGATTCGCTCCACCGACCGAAACACTTAGAGGATCTCCTGTGTTAATCACTTCCATTCCTCTCATCAGACCATCTGTAGCACTCATAGCTACGGCTCTAACTCGATTATTTACTAATAATCGCTGTACCTCACAAGTCACAATAATTGCTTGAGCAACAGTACCTCGACCTTTATCTACCAGAGCGTTATAAATATTAGGCATCTTGCCCAGTGAAAAGGCTACATCTAGTATCAGATCGATGATTTGGACGATACAGCCCATGTTTTTTTTTCAAGCATGGAAACCCCAGAACCGGAAGTAGTAAGATTAATTCTCATAATAATAAACAGAATATGTCGGATTTTTTTTTTTTTTTGCAAAAATTTTCGAATTCAAAATAAAGGTCTGATAGCACGAAGTCAGTTAATTCAATAAGAAATGGGAGTTAGCTCTCGATTTTGTTGGTACCATTCAATCAAATCCAATTCAATTGTTTACTTATTCAACCACTTGAAATTTTCAAAATAGCTTGGTTGAACTTGAACATTTCAAGTGGATGAATATGAATCTTGAGAAAGTTTTTCATTTGTCTATAATGATAGACAATCTCATCTATATTATAGAAAATATTCTATCAAATTCAAACATAAACTCTATTTACATTAGGATTCATTATTTCTATATCATCGGTGCTTCATATTTTTTATTTCAGCATATCGATTTACGCTTATGCGTAGCCTATATTTTTTCTTTTTGGTTTTTTATACCCTTTCATAAACGAATTCCGCATATTTTCACATCTAGGATTTACATGTACAACATATATCATTGTCAAGAGAGAATTTCTTATTAGTTAGGCTAGGTATTTCAATTCCAAAAAAGGTAAACAAATAAAAAAATAAATTGGGTTGCGCTGTATATATTAAAGAGTATACAATAATGATGTATCTGGTAAATCAAATACCATGGTCTAATAATCAAACATTCTAATTAGTTTATAATATTAGTATTAGTTGGGAAGTTTGTGAAAGACTCTAGCGAAAAGTTTCATTAACACCTAATTCGTGTCGAGTAGACCTTGTTGTTGTCAGAATTCTTAATTCATAAGTTGTAGGGAGGGATTTATGTCACCACAAACAGAGACTAGAGCAAGTGTTGGATTCAAAGTGGGTGTTAAAGTGTACAAATTAACTTATTATACTCCTGAATACGAAACCAAAGATACTGATATCTTGGCAGCATTTGGAGTAACTCCTCAACCTGGAGTTTTGCCTAAAGAAGCAGAGGCTGCGGTAGCTGCCGAATCTTCTACTGGTACATGGACAACTATGTGGACCAATGGACTTACCAGCCTTGATCATTACAAAGGGCGATGCTACCATATTGAGCTCTTTCTTGGAGAAGCAGATCAATATATCTGTTATGTGGCTTACCCTTTAGACCTTTTTGGAGAAGGTTCTATTACTAAAATGTTTACTTCCATTGTAGGTAATGTATTTGGGTTCAAAGCCCTATGTCCTCTATGTTTGGAAGATCTACGAATCCCTGCTTATATTAAAACTTTCCAAGGGCCGCCTCATGGAATCCAAGTTGAGAGAGAGAAATTGAACAAGTATGGTTGTCCCCTGTTGGGATGTACTATTAAACCAAAATTGGGGTTATCTGCTAAAAACTATGGTAGAACAGTTTATGAATGTCTTCGCAGTGGACTTGATTTTACCAAAGATGATGAGAACGTGAACTCCCAGCCATTTATGCTTTGGAGAGATTGTTTCTTATTTTTTGCCGAAGCAATTTATAAAGCACAGGCCAAAACAGGTGAAATCAAAGGCATTACTTGAATGCTACTGCGAGTACATGTGAACAAATGATCAAATGAGCTGTTTCATTATTGCCGAGATAATGGACTACTTCTTCACATTCACCGTGCAATGCATGCAGTTATTGATAGACAGAAGAATCATGGTATACACTTCCGTGTACTAGCTAAAGCGTTATGTATGTCTGGTGGAGATCATATTCACTCTGGTACCGTAGTAGGTAAACTTGAAGGGGAAAGAGACATCACTTTGGGCTTTGTTGATTTACTGCGTGATGATTTTATTGAAAAAGATCGAAGTCGCGGTATTTATTTCACTCAAGATTGGGTCTCTCTACCAGGTGTTATTCCCGTGGCTTCAGGGGGTATTCACGTTTGGCATATGCCTGCTCTGACCGAGATCTTTGGGGATGATTCCGTACTACAGTTCGGTGGAGGAACTTTAGGGCACCCTTGGGGTAATGCGCCAGGTGCCGTAGCTAACCGAGTAGCTCTAGAAGCATGTGTAAAAGCTCGTAATGAAGGACGTGATCTTGCTTCTGAGGGTAATGTAATTATCCGTGAGGCTAGCAAATGGAGTCCTGAACTAGCTGCTGCTTGTGAGGTATGGAAAGAGATCAAATTTGAGTTTGCAGCAATGGATACTCTATAAGTAAGATAACAAGTAATTACCCTCCGTTCTCTTAATTGAAAACTCGGCCCAATCTTTTACTAAAAGGATTGAGCCGAATACAAAGATTCTATTGCATGTATTTTGGCTAAATACATACTTCTCCAGATATACAAGATTTGAAATACAAAATCTAAGACTAAATCCAAATCGAAGACTCAAATGTTTCTATTGTTGTTTTGGATCCACAATTAATCTTATGGATCTTTAGGATTGGTATATTTTTTCTATATCCTGTAGTTCCCTGAATCGAGCGAAGTATCACAAATCTTTCTACCCACCCTGTATATTGTACTTTTCATTCTGTGTTGGAATAGAACCTTAATTTATTACTTGTTATTAGTTAGTTATTAGACGAGATTTTACGAAAAAATTCTTTCTAGGAGAGAACAAATATTTTTTTTGATGCGAAGACATAGGAGAAACTACTCTTTTTCATTATATTTAGAATGAAAATGGATTCCATCATATTCATATATAGTGAAGTCTTACCCCGGATTCCCGCAAAAGAAAATCATTTTTCACACTTATTATTAGTTAATAATGATAGTGAGTGGATTCCTATGTTTAGTCTGATAGGAAATTAAGATATTCAAATAAAGAATTTTGGATCGAATGCCTATTCATCTATTGTATTTTTATGCAAACAAATAAGGGGGAAGAAAACTCTATGGAAAGGTGGTGGTTTAATTTGATGGTGTTTAAGAAGTTGTTAGAACGCAGGTATGGAATAAATAAATCAATGGAAAATCTTGGTCCTGTTGAAATACTAGTAAAAGTGAAGATACAAATAGAAAGCTAAAAACATACATAGTTGGAGAGGTCGTGACTATTCTAGTTACAGTAATGTTGATCATTTATTCGGTATCAAAGACATTCAAAATTTCATCTCTAATGATACTTTTTTAGTTAGAGATAGTAATGGAGATAATTATTCTATCTATTTTGATATTGAAAATCAGATTTTTGAAATTGACAATGATCATTCTTTTCTGAGTGAACTAGAAAGTTCTTTTTATATTAATCGAAATTCTAGTCATCTGAATAATGAATCTACTAGTGAAGATCCCTACTGCAATCATTACATGTATGATACTCAATATAATTAAAATAATCACATTAATAGTTGTATTGATAGTTATCTTCAGCCTCAAAAGTATATAGATACATCCATTGTAAGTGATAGTAGTGACAGTTTCATTTCTAGGAGTATTTTTGGTAAACATATAAATAGTAGTGAAAGCGCAAGGTCCGATATACGAACCCACACGAAGAGTAGTGATCTAACTCTAAGAGAAAGGTCTAATGATCTCAATGTAACTCAAAAATACAAGCATTTATCGTTAAATTCTAAGAAATTTTTAAAATCAAAGACAAATATTTCTGAACAATGTGGATATCATTTGAAAATGAGTAGTTCAGATAGAATCAAACTTTCAATTGATCCCGATAGTTGGCATCCTATGGATGAAGACATGGTCTTTGGATCCCATTGGATTTCATTCGGAGGAAGAGCCTTATAAAGATCGTATAGATTATTATCAAAGAAAGACGGGATTAATTGAGGTTGTCCAAATAGGCATAGGTCAACTAAATGGTATTTCCGTAGCAAATGGGGTTATGGATTTTCAGTGTATGGGGGTAGTATGGGATCCATAGTCAGGGAGAAAATCACCCATTTGATTGAGTATACTGCCAATAAATTTCTACCTCTTATTATGGTGTGCGCTTCCGGGGGGCACACATGCAAGAAGGAAGTTTGAGCTTGATGCAAATGGCTAAAATACCGTCTGCTTTATATGATTATCAATCAAATAAGAAGTTATTTTATGTATCAATCCTTACGTCTCCTACAACTAGTGGGGTAACAACTAGTTTTGGTATATTGGGAGATATCATTATTGTTGAACCCAATTCCTGTATTGCAATTGTGGGTAAAAGAGTAATTGAACAAACATTGAATAAAACAGTACCCGAAGGTTCACAAGCTGCTGAATATTTATTCTAGAAGGGCTTATTTGACCTAATTGTACCACATAATCCTTTTAAAAGCATTCTGAGTGAATTATTTAAGCTCCACACTTTCTTTCCTTTGAATTAAAATTCAATCAAGTAGAGCACACAAAATTCAATTAGTTTATTTGTAGCAAACAAGTAGTTAGTTTATAAGAATCAAAGTAAATAAGAATGGAGCTTTCTTTGATGACCTAAGATCTAATTGAAGAAAGAATAAAAAGTTGTGGATAACACTTTTTTTTTTCCACCTAGAATCCCGATTACTAATTAAGAAGTCTCTATCAACAAGATAAAAGAGTGAATTCTTCTTTCGTGAAATTAGGCAAATAAAATGAATTTCATCTTATCTCTTATGTATATAATCAAATAGAGAAAAGATAGATATATAGTTTTTAATCTTTCTCTACCTCCTGAAAATCCCATTTTCACTAAAAATTCCCGTTGGGTTGCATTCTACCGAATCTTTCGATAATCTGTCAAAAACTCTTTCTTTATTAAAAATTCGAAGACAAGAACAAAAGACAAAGAAATGAAGAAAAATAATAAAGTGAATTATCATACATATCTTTCATGTAGAAAGATGAATAAGTCCATTTATTTAGTTCTACATTCCTTGGACTTATTCTATATACTCACTTAGATATATAGATACTTATTTCTATACTAAGAATTTGAAATTTAATTAATTAATAATAATTACAATTCTTAATTATAATTATTATAAGATATTTATTTTTTATAAAAAATAAATAATAGCAAGTACAAATAGTAAATTGAGGTACCCATTTTATGACAACTTTCAATTTCCCCTCTATTTTTGTGCCTTTAGTAGGCCTAAGATTGTTTAGATCTGATGGGACCCAATCTTATCCTTTTTTTTTTCAAAACTTAGACTTGTAGCATAACACAGATATCTATTTCGAAAAATATGGTCTAACGTGTAATTTCCACCGAACATAAAGGAAAAATTTCTTATGCCTATAGAAAAGGATCTATGGGTAAATGAATTCTAGCTAGTTTCAAATAGATCAGGATTGTTGGATGGCTAAAATGTAAAGTCGGTGGATCTATAGGTATATCAATATGTATAGTGGGCTCATATGAAGGGTATGTTATTATTTTAGATCTAACCAATTGAATGAAATACTCCTAAAGGTTCACATCAAACTAGTGCTTGTTGATGAAAGTTACTTCGAAAAAAAAAAAGTAAAGTCAAATTCATTTGGGGTATTCTCTCAATTCCAATAAAATGCAATCAGATCAAGTATGAGTTGGCGATCAGAAGATATATGGATAGAACTTATAATGGGGTCTCGAAAATTAAGTAATTTATGCTTGGCCCTTATCCTTTTTTTAGGTTCATTAGGATTCTTATTGGTTGGAACTTCCAGTTATCTTGGTAGAAATTTGATATCTTTTTTTCGGTCTCAGCAAATCATTTTTTTTCCACAAGGGATCGTGATGTCTTTCTACGGGATCGCGGGTCTCTTTATTAGTTCCTAATCGTGGTGCACAATTTCCTGGAATGTAGGTAGTGGCTATGATCGATTCGATAGAAAGGAAGGGATATTGTGTATTTTTTGTTGTAAAATATTACTTTTTTGTCAATCGACCTTTTTTTATCCTTTCTTTTGTATTCCTTAATAACCAAAAATTGGTTTTCTTCATGATGATAACTGGACAATTTTTATCTTGTTCTGCTGCTCTTTGTTTTTTTTGTTTTGTTTTTATCATCACAATATCTTTCTCTCAATTATTCTATTCTTGGCTATGGGTAATAATTGAATTTTTTTCGAAATATTGGATATTTTGATAGAAAAGGAATTCTTCCGTCTCAAAATCTCAATAATATTCATTCCTTAAAGTGCTTCTTTCATTCATTTGGAGACACTTGTTTCGAATTTGACCAATTGAGATATTTGACAACAATATTTTTTTATTATTTCTTCATTCAAATTCGAAGTGGTGTCTTAGTCTATTTCTGTATTCTTTCTAGATTCAAACAAAATCACAAATAAAATAGATTCATAGGTTTGATATCTTGTATAGAACTCATTGGTGAAAGAAATATTCTATAGATCACATAGAGTCGACGAATGAGGTGGGTTGATTAACAATTCACAGATAAAAATGGCAAAAAAATAAAGCATTCACTCCACTTTTGTATTTTGCATCTATAGTATTTTTGCCTCGGTGGATTTCTCTCTCATTTACGAAAAGTATGGAATCTTAGGTTACTAATTGGCGGAATACTATGCAATCTGAAATTTTTTTGAATGATATTCAAGAAAAGAGTATTCTAGAAAAGTTCATAGAATTAGAGGAAATCCTCTTCTTGAACGAAATGATCAAGGAATACTCAGAGACACATTTAGAAAAGCTTGGTATAGGAATCCACAAAGAAACAATCCAATTAATCAAGATACACAATGAGGATCGTATCCATACGATTTTGTACTTCTTGACAAATATAATATGTTTTGTTATTCTAAGTGTTTATTCTATTTTTGGTAATGAAGAACTTGTTATTCTTAACTCTTGGGCTCAGGAATTTCTATATAACTTAAGCGACAAAGTAAAAGCTTTTTCAATTCTTTTATTAACGTATTTATGTATCAGATTCCATTTACCCCACGGTTGGGAACTAATGATTGGCTCTGTCTATAAAGATTTTGGATTTGTTCGTAATGATCAAATTATATCTAGTCTTGTTTCCACTTTTCCAGTCATTCTCGATACTATTTTAAAATATTAAATTTTTTGCTATTTAAATCGTGTATCTCCGTCACTTGTAGTTATTTATCATTCAATGAATGACTGATAAATGATCCACCGATATTAATCTAATCCAATTAGAATGTTTGTTACTTTGTAGATCTACATAAGCATTAAAAATCGTACGTACTCTTTAGATTTCTAACCATCCAGGGAATACATCCTATATTATTCCAGTAAAATGATTCCAGTAAATTGAAGATTCGTGGCTAGGGAACTATACTAGCAACCTGCTCAATTTATCATAGAAATTTTTGGATCAATTATTAGACCATGCAAACTAGAAATACTTTTTCTTGGATAAAGGAACAGATTACTCGATCTATTTTCGTATCGCTCATGATATATATCATAATCAGATATCCATTTCAAGTGCATGTCCCATTTTTGCACAACAGGGTTATGAAAATCCACGAAAAGCGACTGGGCGTATTGTATGTGCCAATTGCCATTTAGCTAATAAGCTCATGGATATTGAGGTTCTATAAGCTGTACTTCCTGATACTGTATTTGAAGCAGTTGTTCGAATTCTTTATGATAAGAAACTGAAACAAGTTATTGCTAATGATAACAAAGGAGGTTTGAATGTAGGGGTTGTTCTTATTTTATCGGAGGGGTTTGAATTAGCCCCTACCGGTCGTATTTCTCCTGAGATGAAAGAAAAGATAGGCAATTTGTCTTTTCAGAGCTATCGCCCCAATAAAAAAATATTCTTATGATAGGGCCTGTGCCTGGTCATAAATATAGTGAAATCACTTTTCCTGGTCTTTCCCCCGACCCTGGTACTAAGAAAGATGTGCACTTCTTAAAATATCCTATATACCTAGGTGGGAATAGGGGAAGGGGTTAGATTTATCCCGACAGAAGCAAGAGTAACAATACAGTTTATAATGCTACAGTAGCGGGTATAGTAAGCGAAATCATACGAAAAGAAAAGGGGTGATATGAAATATTCATAATAGATCCATAAGATGGACATCAAGTGGTTGATATTATCCCTCCAGGACCAGAACTTCTTATTTCAGAGGACGAATCCATCCAATTTGATCAACCATTAACGAGTAATCCTAATGTGGGCGGATTTGGCCAGGGAGATGCAGAAATAGTACATCAAAATCCATTACGTGTCCAAGGCCTTTTGTTCTTCTTGGCATCTATTATTTTGGCACAAATCTTTTTGGTTCTTAAAAAGAAACAGTTTGAGAAGGTTCAATTGGCTGAAATGAATTTCTAGACTCGCGGATTTATCGACATCCAGGTTCAATTCTTGTTGTACGACAAAAAAAAATGAATTTATGAAAAACCTTTTTCTTGTTTATACTATTTTTTCTACAGAGTTCCTTGTACGACATTTCAAGTCATAATAGGTAGATTTATTTTGAAGAAGACTATTTATTTGACTTTACCCCTTTTTCTTTGTTTTTTTTTAGCAAAATTGAAAGGGTGTGCCTATGTTACTATTGCCAGATTTCAATTGCTAGATTTCAATGTCATAAAATTGGACTAGATATTAGCATAAGTAAGCGGGGAGCGTCTTCCTAGTCTTTGAGACAAGAAAGGGGTGTAGAAAATTCCTTTGTTGTGTCAAAAGAGTAATGATTTTTGATCCTGTTCGTAAAAAATTCCTAGTCTTGATTTCAGTTTTTCGAGATGTATCTGAACTTTTTCGATTTATTTCATATAATAATATAAAATAATATAATAAGTAGTGGACAAAAAAAAAAACACAAAAAAGAGGGAATTTTATTGATTAAATACAATGAACTTCTAAAAAAATTTAATTTGGCTGAGATACTCAAATAAATAGAGTAATAGAATGTATTTGTACGATATCTAGATCTAGTCGACCAAAATATATATCATTCAGGAAGTTGAGTAATTTCCCCTTTCTTTTAAGTTGGAAAGTACCCATAGATACTATCAAGTAACAAGTGTTCTGAATCAATCAATGAAGTTCATTTTTCAAAAGTATCATCAGAAAACTTTTTTGAAACAGCAGAAAAAGAAATATACTTTGTCATTTAGACGAAAAAAAGACTCTGATTCTTAAGAACCCAATGGGCCTTTTCCCCTCGAATCAGACAAAAAAAAGAAGGGAATCCCATTGAGTCTTTGCACTTTCATGTCGACAACTCAATTCATCCGATTACTATAGGCATGAACCCAATCCGAAATATGAACCATAAAAGAAAATACCTATTAAACCAATTACAAGAATACCAGTTACAATACCTATTATCCAAAGAGGAATCTTTCTAGTAGTATTGTCCTTTTACTCTACTTCCCTCCAATTTTTATCAAGTGGTCATGCTACAGACATAAACAGTCATGGATAATTATGAGATGAGATCCTTCCGAATGGGCTAAGAGAATGCCTAGAATTCTTATTTATTTTCTTTCATTTTCCTAATTGAAGAAACAATTGGAAAATAAAACAACAAGTACAAAAATGAGTAATAACCCCAAGTAGAGACTGGTACGAATCAATTCAACATTTTGTTCGTTTGGGTTTGATTGTGTCATAGCTCTATAATTCGGATTCAGTTTGCCGTTGGATGAACTGCATTGCTGATATTGACCCAAAATAAAAGATGGTAGGTACAGCTAGGCCGTGAACAGCCAACCATCGTACTGTAAAAATTGGATAGGTTCGATCTATAGCCATTAGATTAGGTCTTCCTAAAATGATCTACCAAATTCGTCGAGTTGTTCCAAAGGATCAAAACGGCCAGTTATTGAAAGGAAGTGCTAAATAATTTATTTCTTCCTTTCCTTTACCCGTTGATGTAAAATGATGCTTTATATTAATAGAAAATTCTTACAATGAAAGAGATTATCATATTTCCACAATTTAAGTAGATGCGCGAGATCTAGAAATTTCCTTTTTGTAATTCTTGAAGCAGTTTTTTTTTGTTGGAATCCTTTTTTTAATTGGTTAATTGCCCAGTAACAAATAAGAGTAGTAGAGCGTATTCAATGAAAGAAAGCAAAGAAAGAATAAAATAATTGGAATCCATAGTTGTGATGCATTGTTGTATTGGATCAAGATACAAATCTTGATCTAGCTACGAGGATGAGGCTTTATTTAAAAATATGGAAAGCTAATTTGTAAAAACTAAAAACGATAATAGAAATTACTAGTTTTAGAATCTAATTGGACCAAAAAAAATATTTTTTTCTAGTGATCCATGTGATACCTTTTTTCTTCACATTCATTAAAGATATTATGGGAATGAACCTATTACTGAATTTAATGAATTAAATTTAATTAAGGTCAAAAAAAAGTTTTATAACTCACTGTTCCCTCTAAAATAGAAAATGAATTCAATACAATCCAAAAATTGAAGAAATGATCAAAATAAATGATTTTTGAATTGTATTCCAGAAGAATTTTATTCACAAATAAAAATTCAAAAAGAGTTTCTTTTTTTGAATGAAGTTACACAATCCAGTTCGTATTATTAGTTTATGCTCAATGAATCGGTTGATAGGAATCGTGAGATGGATAAATGTTACAAATGATGAATCAATTTCATTTTATATGTGCTTGATACTTTATCTATGTTCGTGCCATATATAATGATAGATAAATCAAAAACTTTCAGTTGAACTTATTCTTTCAATTGGTATTTTTGCGTATACTCCTATTTTACAGAAAATAGGAATTTAGGTAAATGCTTTCTAAACATATGCATAAAAATAACATATTTCATTTAGCTCCTTCATGCTTACTATAACTAGTTATTTCGGTTTTTTACTAGCGGGTTTAACTATAACTTCAGCTCTATTTATTGGTCTGGGCAAGGTACGACTTATTTGAAATTTTTATCCGAAAGAAATAATTCCTAAAAGAAATCTTTCTGTGATATTCGATGTATTCTATAGTTACTTATTACGTCAATTCTTGGTCATTGAGATTCACGTCAATTCAGATTAATATTTAGGTATAGATATTACCTCTCTCTGTTTTTTTTCTCCTTTTCAAAAAATTGAAATGATTGAAGTTTTTCTATTTGGAATCGTGTTAGGTCTAATTCCTATTACTTTGGCTGGATTATTCGTAACTGCATATTTACAATACAGGCGTGGTGATTAGCTAGACCTTTGATTAATTAACATTTCCTTTTTTGATTGACCTCCTCCTTTCTTTAATCCATAGGAGATCAAATTCTGATTGCTGTGCAAGCAAATGAATCTATTTCATTCTAATTCGATCTACGAAGAAAAAATCATGCTCTGTAGGATTTGAACCTACGACATCGGGTTTTGGAGACCCATGTTCTACCGAACTGAACTAAGAGCCCTTTCTTATCAGAATAAGATAAGACTGTAAAGAAAAGGATTCTTTTTGTAACCCTAATCCATTTTCATTTTGTCTGCATATACTATATAGTTTCAAAAAAATGAAAGATTCTGCCTAATTTGAATGGATCTCAGTTGATTCCTCGTTATTTCTCAAAGGAGCAGTAATAGGTAGGGATGACAGGATTTGAACCCGTGACATTTTGTACCTAAAACAAACGTGCTACCAAGCTGCTCCACATCCTTTCAATTGTTCTATAGTATCGTTGTAGAAAATTCCTATCTTGTTTTCCACATCCTTAGCTGTTCCACTGATATACACAATTTTTCAGCCCATTTCGTATTTTTGCTTTCATTTAACATATAATAATAAGAAAAGTAAAAAACTTATTATATATATACAAAATATAGAACCCATTGTAAAAAAAGAAATGAGTATTTTTCTAAAATACTCGCTACGAGGGGATCTTTTTCTGTTTTAAGAAAAAGAAAATCTTATGGATCATTGTACATTTCAATTTGAATTAGGGATTCCGTGTACAACTATAAGTGGTCCTTAACTACATATCTATTTGATCATGTATGCCTTATCTTTATGTATTACAATAAATAAAAGCAGGGTTTTCAATGCGAGATCTAAAAACACATCTCCTCGTTGCACCAGTACTAAGTACGCTGTGGTTCGGGGCTTTAGCAAGTCTATTGATAGAGATTAATCATTTTTTCTTGGATGCGTTGACATTTCCCTTTTTTTTCATTTTAGTTATTAACATGGGAAGGAATGAAGAATATTAGAGATACAATCAAATATCTGCGACTAATCCCCCCCCCCCCCCCCCCTATCACACCTCCCCCCCCCCCCCCCCCCCCCCCCCCGTTTTTTACTCTTTTTTCCCTTTTTGGAATAAGGGAGGAAAGAGAATAAAAGTCGATCCAACATACTCGGGTTCAAGTTTGAATTAAATGAATAATGAATATTAATAATAGAAAAATGGGGGTAGAGTAGAAAATGCAGATCTAGGGCAAGAATACAAGAATAAGATCTTTAACTGAAATACCGTACTTCAATTTTAAATATAGTTTAGAAATCTGTTGTCTTACTTATATTTACTATGGATTTGATTTATTATTACTTCTATTTATTTTGATCTTTTAGAATTGGATTTCAAGTTAGTAACTTTTATTTTTTCCTTCCTTTTCTTCGTTTCGAATCGAAAAAAAAAGAATTGAGTAAATCAAAAATACAAAAGACGTCCATGGCTAAGGGGAAAGATGCGCGAGTAACGGTGATTTTGAAATGTACTAGTTGTGTCCAAAATGGTGTTAAGAAGGTATCAAGGGGCATTTCTAGATATATTACTCAAAAGAACCAGCACAATACGCCTAATCGATTAGAATTGAGAAAATTTTGTCCCTATTGTTACAAACATATGATTCATGGGGAAATAAAGAAATAGATTGACCAAATTATATCTTAGCCTTTCAAGGAAGGGTCAAAAATGAAATTATATATAACATATTTAAATAGAAAAAAAATCCTATTTGGGGTTAAAATGAATTACAATTAAGAAAGAAAAATAGGATTTTGGGATAAGAAATAATCTAAACTAAACAAAAAAACACAAAAAACCATGGATAAATCCAAGCGACCATTTCCTAAATCCAAGCGATCTTTTTGTAGGCATTTGCCCTCGATTCAATTGGGGATCGAATTGATTATAGAAACATGAGTTTAATTAGTCGATTTACTAGTGAACAAGGAAAAATATTATCTAGACGAGTGAATAGATTGACCTTGAAACAACAACGATTAATTACTATTTCTATAAAACAAGCTCGTATTTTATCTTTGTTGCCTTTTCTCAATAATGAGAAACAATTTGAAAGAATCGAGTTGATGGCTAGAACTACTGGTCTTAGAACCATAAATAAATAGGCTTATTCTTTGTTCACTTGAATTCGAATTCCAATCAGAACTCAAACACAGATTGTTGTTTTGTTCGACAAATTTGGGAATCCAGATTTTATTATCGTGTCGTAAGAAAAAAAACGAATCGGAAAAGATTTTTTTTATTAAATGTGTTCATTCATTTTGACTACTTTAGCATATTTTCTCATAGTAATTTCGACTCTACCTTCCCGGAGTTCATTCTCCGGGGAACTCCGTTTAAATTATTCCGGTGGATTCTTTCCAATCTACTTCTTTTATGATCTCGTTGGAAATCATATAAAGACAATTCCTATTTGATATAGCTATTTGGGCAAGTATTTTACGATTAAGAAGCAACTGTCTCTTGTATAGATCATGTATTAATTTACTATAACTATAAGATACTCCCCTTTCGCGAATTACTGCGTTTATCCGAGTGATCCACAAACGACGAAAATTTCTCTTTTGCTTATCCCTATCCCGATGAGCCGAAACCAAAGCTCTTATTTTCTGTTGAGTAATAGTTCGAGTAAGTCTTGAATGAGCCCCTCGAAAGCTTGAGGCAAATAAACGAATTTTTGTTCTACGTCTCCGAGCTATATATCCGCGTTTAATTCTGGTCATTGAATAAATGAAACTTTGACGAATAACTAATGGATTTCCTTTCTTTCAGTTATTCTTTTTCCCTTTCCTGGTCTATTAATAACCAAACGGATTTTGCCAATGTATAAAAAAAAAATTCCAATGGCTTTGGCTACTATAACCTTCCCGACCACGATTTTTTCTTTTTTTTATGTATTTCACTGCGAAATACGAAAGAAATAAGAAATTTTATTCTTCTAAGTGTGAAAAATATAGTAAAAAGAAATATAAATTAAATGGATAAAGAAATAGTGGGTTCCGTCGTTTCTATGGTTACTTCTTAAACGGTGAGGTCTTCTCTATACACCGGAGCCTTTACTTCATTTAATCAATGTTATTGGTAACTTGTATAGTTCACACCACACTCTTTGGCTCTACCCATGAATTATCCAGTAATAGGTCTTTCACAATGAGATCCACCTATACAGTAACGGTATTTAATTAGGAAAGTTAGCTGGGTAGCTGACCCTCTTAGTCCGTTCTTGACAGAGTGGGAGCTTCATTTTTATGTTTTTGAAATTGAAATAAGATTTCCTCCGCTTAATAGATAACCATTTGCTACCAATGGAGAATTCCTTCTCATCTTAAATTCAGGTGATTGGATTTGCACCAATGGAAACCATAAACTTCATACACAATAGAGGGATCGATTTGCTTATTTTTAGATAGTGAATGGGGTTCTTTCTTCCATTCTATCCTATTTACTGGTACTGATCATTGATACTGGAAAGCGGTTTTCTTGCTTTTTTTTGTGCCAGCTCATGATCTAAACGAGTCGCACATACACCCTAGTACATGTTCCTCGACGCTGAGGACATCCCCGAAGAGCGGGGGATTTCGTGACATTTCGAATTGGCTGTCTTGTATTTCTAATAAGTTGTTTAATAGTTGGCATGTTGAATCATATACATAATGGGCTGGTTTAGATTGATCTTAACCGGATGATTATGAATTATTTGTATTTAATAGAATATTAAACTCGTAGATAAAATCTCAAATCACGGATTTTTAGAAAATCCATCTTATTTTCATTCAACTGCTACAAGATCAACAATTCCACAAGCTTGGGCTTCTGTTGCTAACATAAAAACATCTCTTTCCATGTCTTCAGATACAACCCATAAGGGTTTGCCCGTTCTTTGTACATAAACCCTTGTGAGGGTTTCGCGTAGTTTCAGCAGTTCTTCCGCTTCCAGGATAAATTCTCCCGTTTGTGCCTCATAAAAAGAACTAGCAGGTTGATGGATCATTACCCTGATGATATAACAGTTCTCTATCTCGCGTGATGAAACGAAGAGAAAAGAAAGAAAGATAAAGAATAATAGGAAAAAAAAAGATAGAATTGAACAATTGTACGCGCATTATCTTTTGTGCATTGCATACAGCTCTACGATAAAATTGACCCTTACCTTCCATTGAAGAAAAAGAAAAATAGAATCTATTAGACTCAGATGGATAAATGATCAAATTGCCACCCTTCCTTTTAGAGGAGTTGAAAAATAGTATGATGGCTCCGTTGCTTTCTATTTTAAAATTGATTCTTTTTTTTGTCTTTGATTCAGCAATCCCAAAGTTTCTTTTTGATCCAATCAAATAAGGAAAAATCTTTTTTTTTTTTTCGCACTCTTTTTTTATAACATAAATATTGTTAAGAGCCCTTTGGTGTGAAAACAAAAAAGTTTGTAACGCTGAACTGAACTCCCGATAGATAAGAGAAATTGGAAATACCTTTTATCTCATACTACTCTCTCGACACATAATCGAATCTTTTGAAAAAAAAAAAGACAAATTTGTTCATATCGAATTCAAAGTGCCGTGCTATTATTACTTAATATTCATATGGTGAAGGCATAGTCTTCTTTTTTTCTCTCAAATAAAAAAAACCTCAATGGTGCCAAGCGTGAGGGAATGCTAGACATTTGGTAATTTCTCCTCCAACCAAGATAAAAGATCCCATTGATGCGGCTAATCCCATGCATATTGTATGGACATCTGGTTGCACAAATTACATAGTATCGTAAATAGCTACTCCAAGTATTACCCATTCGCTAGTATCGTAAATAGCTACTCCAAGTATTACCCATTCGCTCAGAGAGTTTATAAACAAATACAGATCTTTGGTATCATCCTCGATACTGAGATATACCATAAGACCAATAAGTTGATTTGAGATCTCATTGATGTGGCTAATCCCATGCATATTTCTCGATAAAGTCGGTTGATTAGGGAAAAATTGAACCCCTTAGGAACTGGACATGCACCTTTTGACGCATACAGTTCAAAAAATAATTGCAAAAAAAAAAAAAAAAGAATCAATGTCTAGATTCAAGTCCTCTTTCTTTGTTCCTATTCTTTGTTCATAGCAGGTTTTTTCTGACTTCTAATGAAGGACGAATTTGAACTTCTTTCTTCCTTATAATAGAAAAAATTCACTAAACTTATCGAATTAACTTCTCATAGATGTATTGTTTCATCGAGATTCAATCCAAATCACGATGGTATTTTCTTGTTCTTGAATGGGTCTCTTTCATCTTTTTAGGTTTATGCTCTACTCCGGGTAAAGATCCGCCCAATTTTTATTTGCACATATAGGACAAATCTTCCCATTACCATTTCTTTTTGTTATGACTTTTTTTTTCAATTCATTTCATACCTTTCACCAAGTATTTAGTTCGAGATTCCCTCGCTTGACAAATAGGATCTCCTTACAAAAACCAAACATGAATCATTTATGATACAAGTAGTAATAATAGATAAATTACCAATTGAGTTTTTTGTAAACAGAGCCTGGATACTTCATCCTTAGTCCAACCAAGCTAACCATAAATTATTTTAATTGATAATAGTAATGTGAACCCCCCCAAACAATGGATCTAATTGTGCTTCACGCTCCAAATTTTTGATGATTCAATTTATCTTTCTTAGGCGAAATAGAGGATATCCTGATCGGGGGAGAGAACGTGAAAATCCCATATGACCCAATATATCTGACAAGTCGCATTATATGTTAGCCCAAGATGCATCTTCCTCTCCAGGACTTTGAAAGAAACTCCAATAGGCATTAATTGAAAGAAAAAAAGAACTAAGAACTATATTTTACTTTGATGTGGAAACATAACAACATTATTTTATTGTCTTTATAAATTGGTTTTATCGTAGATTAGAAAAATTCATAAAGAAAGACAAAAGAAGAAATAAAGGAAAATTTTGACGAATAGGGCCTTCTAATGAGGAATAAGGAAAGACATATTTGCTGATAGAAAATGGTATCAACCACCCATTGCATATTGGTACTTATTGAGTATAGAGTAAATCTACTTCTCTTTATTCATACGAATGGAGTTGTTTCATTATTACCAATAGAATAGAACAAATAGTAACCCTTGTTCAGTGGATTATTTTAGAACACGAGGAGTCCATAGAATAGTCATAGTATAGCTTTTCCAATGCAACAAAGTTATGTAGTGTCTATTTATCTTTGATAAAGAGGTATTTTCCATGGGTTTACCTTGGTATCGTGTTCATACCGTTGTATTGAATGATCTCAGTCGGTTGCTTTTCGTTCATATAATGCATACATGGTTACTGGTTGGGTAGGTTCAATGACTCTATATGAATTAGCAGTTTTTGATCCTTCTGCCCCTGTTCTCGATCCAATTTGGAGACAGGGTATGTTTGTTATACCTTTCATGACTCGTTTAGGAATAACCAATTCATGGGGAGGTTGGAGTATCATAGGAGGGACTGTAACGAATCTAGAGATTTGGAGTTACGAAGGTGTAGCTGGGGCACATATTATGTTTTCGGGCTTATGCCTTTTGTCAGCTATCTGGCATTGGGTCTATTAGGATCTAGAAATATTTTGTGATGAACGTACAGGAAAACCTTCTTTGGATTTGCCCAAGATCTTTGGAATTCATTTATTTCTCTTAGGGATGGCTTCCTTTAGTTTTGGCGCATTTCATGTAATAGGCTTGTATGGTCCGAGAATATGGGTGTCCGATCTTTATAGACTAATGGGAAAAGTCCAACCTGTAAATCTAGCGTGGGGCATGGAAGGTTTTGATCCTTTTATTTTGGGAGGAATAGTTTATCATTATATTACAGTAGGGACATTGGGCATATTAGCGGGTCTATTCCATCTTAGCGTCCGCCCGCCACAACGTCTATACAAAGGATTACGTATGGAAAACATTGAAACCGTACTTTCTAGTAGTATCGCGACTGTCTTTTTTGCTGCTTTTGTTGCTGCTGGAACTATGTGTTATGGTTCAACAACTACCCCCACCAAATTACTTGGGCCCACTCATTATCAATGGGATCAGAGCTATTTCCAGCAAGAGATATACCGAAGAGTTAGTGCTGGGCTAGCAAAAAATCAAATTTTATCATAAGCCTGGTCTAAAAATTCCTAAAAAAATAGTTTTTTATGATTATATCAGCAATAATTCGATAAAAGGAGGATTATTCAGGGCAGGTTCAATGGATAACGGAGATGGAATAACGGTTGGATGGTTAGGACACCCTATATTTAGAGATAAAGAAGGGCATGAACTTTTTGTACGTCGTATGCCTACTTTTTTTGGAACATTTCTAGTTGTTTTGGTAGATGGCGACGGAGTTGTTAGAGCTAATGTTCCTTTTAGAAGGACAGAATCAAAGTATAGTGTAATTGTTGAGTTCTACGACAGCCAACTTAATGGAGTCAGTTATAGTGATCCTACTACTGTGAAAAAATATGCTAGACATGCTCAATTGGGTGAAATTTTTGAATTAGATCGTGCTACTTTGAAATCCGATGGTGTTTTTTGTAGCAGTCCAAGGGGTTGGTTTACTTTTGGGCATGCTTCGTTTGCTTTACTCTTCTTCTTTGAACACATTTAGCATGGTGCTAGAACCTTTTTTAGAGATATTTTTGCCAGTATTGACCTAGATTTGGATGCTCAAGTAGAGTTTGGAGCATCCCAAAAACTTGGGGATCAAACGATAACAAGACAGGTAGTCTGATACAAGACTGCTTTGGTATCTTTTGCCTCTATTTTCTTTTTTTGGGGAGAATTTTACATAGAGTATCGGAGTGGATTTGAATCACTGCTTTTTTTACTCTTGCTCTTTCTTTATCCGAGAGATGATTCCCAAAGAAACAAAAAACAAACAGGTATGGAAGCTATAACTGTAAACCACGATATAATCTATGGAAGCATTGGTTTATACATTCCTCTTAGTCTCGACTCTAGGGATAATTTTTTTCTCTATATATTTTTCGAGAACCGCCTAAAGTTCCCACTAAAAAAATGAAATGATTTTTCATTATCTCAATTGAAGTAATGAGCCTCCCAATATGGGGAGGCTCATTACTTCAACTGGTCCCCATGTTCCTCGAATGGATCTCTTAGTTGCTGAAAAGGTTGTCCAAAAGCGGTATATAAGGCGTACCCAGTAAAACTGACAAGTAAACCAGATATAAAGATGGCGACTAGGGTTGCTCTTTCCATTATGATTATATAATTTCAAGATCCCAATGGATTTATGATAAGATTGTTTATTTACAACGGAATGGTATACAAAGTCAACAGATTTCAATGAATACAATAGGATTTATGGCTACACAAACTGTTAAGAACAGTTCTAGATCTAGTCCAAGAGGAAATATTATAGAAAGTTTATTAAAACCATTGAATTCAGAATATGGTAAAGTAGCTCCCGGGTAGGGAACGACTCCTTTGATGGGTGTCGTAATGGCTCTATTAGCGATATTTCTATCTGTTATTTTGGAGATTTATAATTCTTCCATTTTATTGGATGGAATTTCAATGAATTAAATTTATAAGAACTGCAAAGTCCTGTCTTTTGAATAAAAAAATGAATCAGTTAGAGCTCGGATTCCTAGCCTATTCTATTTTGGTAGTTTGATCATGGAATTTATTTCTTTCTGTATTTCTGGAATATGAGTGTGTGACTTGTTATAATTGATCCTATTGATAGTACAGAGAATGGGCCTGTTATCTTGATAGATATTTCTACTTCGTCGGATATTTATTCTAGTATTTGGAACATAAAATATATGAACTAGATTAAGAAATATTTGGACTATGATTCATACATAATATTCGACCTCGTGTCTGGACTCCAAAAAAAATTTCAAAGAATTAGAATTAAAAAAAAAGAAAAGTTTTTTAGTCTACCTATTGATGGAATAAGTGATGATCCAATGGTTCTTACTCAGATAATCCTTGGCTTAGCTTAGTTGAATCATTGTGGTTTTAGTATGGATTTGAGGTTTTAATCGATTCATAGGGTCTTAACAAGATAATTCCTATCAATTCAATAATAAAGAAAACAAAAAAGCCACATTAGATAGAAAAACAAATTAAAGAAATAGTTAAAGAGATAATTCAAGAGGCCCGTAAGGATAAACATAAAGACGATTGAGCCAACTTGATATTTTGGTATTATTGCCACAAAGAAGAGCTTTTAGGTTATTATTTTTTTATTCTTTTGTACATTCAGATAAGATTGAATAAGAGATTAAGAAGTTTCAAACTTTCTGTTACATATCCATTGCAACTAGTATTTGGGTGTTTTTGCTTGAATTGTACGAGATGAAAATCTCATATACGTTTTGAAAAGGGGATTGTCACCTATCTCAATAAAGTCTATAATTGGTTCGAAGAACGTCTCAAGATTCATATGATTGCGGATGATATAACTAGTAAATACATTCCTCCCCATGCGAATATATTTTATTGGTTAGGGGGAATTATGCTTACTTGTTTTTTAGTAAAAGTAGCTACAGGGTTTGCTATGACTTTTTACTATTGTCTGACCGTTAAAGAGGTTTTTGCCTCTGTTCAATACATAATGATGGAAGCTAACTTTTGTTGGTTAATCCGATCAGTTCATCGATGGTCTGCAAGTATGATGGTCCTAATGATGATCCTACATATTTTTCCTATGTATCTCACGGGTGGATTTAAAAAACCTCACGAATTGACTTGGGTTACAGGTGTGGTTCTGGGGTTATTGACAGCATCTTTTGGTGTAACTGGTTATTCCTTACCTCGGAACCAAATTGGTTATTGGGCGATGAAAATTGTAACAGGTGTACTTGAAGCTATTCCTATAATAGGATTGCCTTTGGTAGAATTATTGCGCGGAAGTGCTAGTGTGGGACAATCCACTTTAACTCATTTTTATAGTTTACACACTTTTGTATTGCCACTTCTTACTGCTATATTTATGTTAATGCACTTTCCAATGATACCTAAACAAGGCATTTCTGGTCCTTTATAGAGAAGATATATAATAGATATTTGTAATCAATCATTTATCACTTGGAGGAGGAATAATAGTATTTCATTGCTACAAGTATGGATTATTGAAAATAATAATCCATGTATTTAGATATTTCCCTTCAACCAGTCATGTCAAATAAATGTAGAGTTGAAGGGAATTCTACAAAGAGGAAATGGATTATGGGAGTGTGTGTGACTTGAACTATCGATTGGTCTGTGTAGATATATGTTTGCCACATTGGAACTCACAACCAAATGTGTCTTTGTTCCAATTGTCGCGTAAGCCCTATACACAAGATAGGTTGGTTCACTTGAAGAGATTCTTTTCTATGATTAGACCGAATCATGTTGTACATGAGTAGGCTCCGTAAGATCCAGTATAATTATAATAAGTGAAATGGATAAACTAAAATAGAATCTTTATCTATTTCACTTACTTAATACTTAAAATTGAATAGTATGGAAATGCATTTATTTCCTCTACATTGATATGATCGATAATACCATCGGAGTAAAACAAGGGATTTAAAGAAAAACATAGGCTAGACTAGATTAGTAACAAGTAAACATTTTGTGTGTATATCTCCAAATATTTTGGAGATAAATACCAATCGTAAAGTCTGAGATGACCCAGAAAGTACTGGATCATATCATGTTAAACTTTGTAAGCCAACTTGGGCATTGAGTATTTACTTAACCAAATTTTTTGAAATAGGTAGTGGCAATTCTGAAAAGAGAGTCAAATTTTTCTTACATTGAATCATTCATATACGTGTATTTCATCTATGTGTATATAGGCAACGTATAGATTTTTTATGGATTCATTTAGTTCTTTTGAATCTTACTCGAGCCGGATGATAAAAAATTGTCATGTTCGGTTCCTTCAGGGGATGGATCTATAAGAATTCAACAATCCCAATAACAAAAAAACCTGATTTGAATGATCCTGTATTAATAGCTAAATTGGCTAAAGGTATGGGTCATAATTATTACGGAAAAGCTGCATGGCCCAATGATCTTTTATATATTTTTCCAGTAGTAATTCTAGGTACTATTGCATGTAATGTAGGCTTAGCGATTCTAAAACCATCAATAATTGGTGAACCGACAGATCCGTTTGCAACTCCTTTGGAAATATTACCTGAATGGTATTTCTTTCCCGTATTTTAAATACTTTGTACAATGCGCAATAAATTATTGGGTGTTCTTTTAATGGTTTCAGTACCTGCTGGATTATTAATAGTACCCTTTTTAGAGAATGTTAATAAATTCCAAAATCCATTTCGTAGTCTAGTAGCGACAACCGTCTTTTTGATTGGTACTGCAGTCGCTCTTTGGTTGGGTATTGGTGCAACATTACCTATTGATCTCCCTAACTTTAGGTCTTTTTTAATTTGATTCCATTGTGAAATAACATGACATGTGTATCTAGGGAATAGTCGCTTGAAAGCGAATCCTCTCTAGATACATCTATTCAATTTTGAATTTCTTTCGAATATATGAATTGTGCTAAAGATTCAAAACCATTTTCATCTTAATGAAAAAAAAAGACAAAAGAAATCCAATAGATTTAAAACTTCTTTTTTGGTAAATCAATTGCGAAATGTTTTTCTAGAATGACCAATATCTGTTTTATATCTTCTAGGCGCAAATGTTCAATTTTCATGAGATCTTCCGGACTGTTATTCAAAAGGTCCAATAATGTATATATATTGGACCTTTTGAGGCAATTATAGACCCTGGGAGAGAATTCTGATTGGTCAATAAAAATCGATTTCAATTCTATTTCCTTTTTGTTTTTTCTGAGTTTATCCGATTTATCGTGAAAGATAAGAGGGGATAAAGGAACCATGTGTTGATTGTCCTCTAAAGGTAAGTTTTCTTCTTCCTTATGTAAAAAGGGAATAAATAAATCAATCAAATTCCGGCAGGCTTCATGAAGTGCTTCTTTCGGAGTTAAACTCCCATTTGTCCATATTTCGAGAAAGAGTATCTCTTGTTTTTCATTCCCATTCCCATAAGAATGAATACTATGATTCGCATTTCGAACAGGCATGAATACAGCATCTATAGGATAACTTCCATCTTGAAAGTTATGTGGCATTTTGATAAGATATCCGCGATTTCTCTTGATTTGTAATCCAATACACAAATCAATTGGTTCTGTCAAGCTAGCTATATGTTGTGTATTATCAACGATTTCTACATAAGGTGGTAAGATGATATCTTGAGCAGTTACATATCCTGGACCTCTGACACAAATAGACGCGTCACAAGTTCCATATAGATTACTTCTCAATACAATTTCTTTTAAATTCATTAAAATTTCATGGACCGATTCTTGAATACCCGCTATGGTAGAATATTCATGTGGGACGTTCTCAGATTTTACACGTGTGATACATGTTCCTTCTATTTCTCCAAGTAAAGCTCTTCGCATCGTAATGCCTATTGTGTCGGCTTGACCTTTCTTAAGTGGAGACAAAATAAAGCGTCCATAATAAAGACGTTTACTGTCTTCTCTTGATTCAACACACTTCCACTGTAGTGTCCGAGTAGATACTGTTACTTTCTCTCGAACCATAGTAATATTATTTGATTTGATTGAATCATTTATTTCTCTTATTTTTCTTGAAATTTCTTCAATGCTTATTTCTACAAACATCTTTTTTTCGGGGTTTTGCAACCATTAAGTGGCATAGGGGTTACATCCCGCATGAAAGTTAATAGTATACCACTTCTACGAATGGCTCGTAATGCTGCATCTTTTTCGAGATCGGGACCTTTTATCATGACTTCTGCTCATTGCATACCTTGATCTACTACTGTACGAATAGCATTTACTGTTGTAGTTTGAGCGGCAAAGGGTGTCTCTCTTCTCATACCCTTGAATCCACAAGTATCCGCTGAGGACCAAGAAACCACCCGACCCCGTACATCTGTAACCGTGACAATGGTATTATTGAAACTTGCTTGAACATGAATAACCCCCTTTGGTATTCTACGTGCACTCTTACGTGAACCAATATGTCCATTTCTACGTGAAACAATTCTCGGTATAGCTTTTGCCATATTTTATATTCTCATAAATATGAGTCAGAGATATATGGATATATGCATTTCATGTCAAAACAGAATCCTCATTTTTACATCGAGTCCTTTAGTGAGTCTAATTATCCTTGTCTTCATTTATGTCTCGGGTTGGAACAAATTACTATAATGCACCCTAGTGTATGAATTAGGCGACATTTTTCACAAATTTTGCGAACAGAAGCTCTTATTTTCATATTTGTCATTCCTTATCTTAATTCTAAATCTATTTCTTGGAAAAAAAAATAAGTTTCTTGCAATTTTTCATCTCGAATCATATTGAATAAAAACCACCTAAACCTTCAAATCCTTGTTCCGGAGTCGATAAATTACACATCCTCTGTTTGAATCATAACAACTTACTTCATTTTTGACTCTACTCATGGCAGTATCCGTATAAAATTACACCGAATCTTTCCTGAAATATAACCCCGGATCAGATCTTCATTATCTAACCGAACCCGAAACGTACCATTGGGAAGCGATTCAGTAATTAAACCTTCATGAATCCATTTTTGTTCTTTCATTACAGTTAAAGCCTCCTTGAATTATCAACTACTTGAGGAGGAACAATATTAGACAACTCATCTCTTTTTTTTTTTTAGAAATAGGAAGAAGTTTCAGATCTAATTTGGATATCAAAAGGATTACCATATATAACACAAAATTTCTCCATTGATTCCTTCGAATCGGGCCTCTCGATCAGTCATTATACCTCGAGAAGTAGAAAGAATTACAATCCCCATCCCACCTAAAATTATAGGAATTCTCTAAGAGTTAGAATAGATTTGTAGACCGGGTCGACTGATTCGTTTTAAATTTAAAAAATTTCTATAGAGTCTTTTCCTATTCCTTCTATGCCGTAGGTTTAAAACCAAAAAAGATTTGTTTTTTTCTCGATATTTTCTAACGTTTTCAATAAAACCCTCTCGGAAAAGTATTTTCACAATATTTTTGATAATATTAGTAAATGCAATGCGAACCACTCTTTTTCTGTCCATATCAGCATTTCGTATAGAGGATATTATTTTAGCAATAGTGTCCCTACCCATGGTGAACTAAACTACCCATGGTGAACTAAAATTATGGGTACCCTAAAATTGGATATAATCAACATTTTTTTACTTAATTTGTTTTATGATTATGAATTATTAAAGGCATATGCGTGAAACACAATCTACTAATTAATCTAGTTCTTAATCTATTTCTTTCAAATACCCACTATTATCATATCAGTGATCTCATTTTATAATACCTCGGCAGCTAATGAAACTATTTTAGTAAAATTTAATTGTCTCGATTCCTGGGGGATCGCACCTAAAATTCTAGTTCCCTTTGGATTTCATTCTTGATCAATCACAACTGTAGCATTGTCATCATATCCCGCTGTCACGTTTAAGTTCTTTACAGGTATGAACAATTACAACTCTGACTACTTCTGATTTTTCTAGGGGCATATTTGGTACTGCTTCTTTGATCATAGCAACAATAACGTCACCAATATGAGCATATCGACGATTGTTAGCTCCTATGATTCGAATACACATTAATTCTTGAGCCCCGTTGTTATTTGCTACATTTAAATGGGTCAGAGGTTGAATCATATCAATTTTTTAGTTTATTCTTCCAATGCAAAGGATGAAGAAAAAAAGGAATATTTTTTGTCCAAAAAAAGAAACTTTCATCCCCAAGATTCATTTCTGTTGGTTCTACATTTTTATCCTGAAATAATGAATTGAGTTCGTATAGGCATTTTGGATGCTGCTATTGAAATAGCCCTTCTAGCTATATTT
>NC_036255.1:5213167-5215667 GCF_002742605.1 Olea europaea var. sylvestris | reverse complement strand
AGAATTCTTGGTTTAGTTCTCTGCCTTAACGACAAAAAAAAGGGATTGATCAAATTCTATTGAGTCTGACTCATAGTGATTATTTATAAAAGAATGATTCTAGTTATCAAACGATTGAACAAACGGGAGCAATTTGCTTACGATACTTAACTGACATTCATAAAAAGTATCTATTGAATTATGAGTTCAATACATCCTGTTTAGCAGAAAGACAAGTATTCCTTACTCATTATCAGACAATCACTTATTCACAAATTTCGTGTGGGACTAATACTTTTCATATCCCATCTCATGGAAAACCCTTTTTGCTTTACTTAGCCTCACCCCCCTCTAGGGGGATTTTGGTGATAGGTTCTATAGGAACTGGACGATCCTCTTTGGTCAAATACCTAGCGACAAACTTCTATGTTCCTTTCATTACGGTATTTCTGAACAAGTTCCTAGATAACAAGCCTAAAGGTTTTCTTATTGATGATAGTGATGATATTGATGATAGTGACAATATTGATGCTAGTGACGATATCGATTGTGCCCTTTATACGAAGCTAGAACTGCTAAATATGATGAACGCGCTAACTATGGATATGATGTAGGAAATAGACCAATTTTATATCACCTTTCAATTCGAATTAGCAAAAGTAATGTTTCCTTGCATAATATGGATTCCAAACATTCATGATCTAGATGTGAATGAGTCGAATTACTTATCCCTCGGTCTATTAGTGAACCACTAGAAATATTTTTGTTATTGGTTAGACTCATATTCCACAAAAAGTGGATCCCGCTCTAATAGCTCCGAATAAATTAAATACATGCATTAAGATACGAAGGCTTCTTATTCCACAATAGCAAAAACACTTTTTCACTCTTTCATATACTAGGGGATTTCACTTGGAAAAGAAAATGTTCCATACTAATGGATTCGGGTCTATAACCAAGGGTTCCGATGCACAAGATCTTGTAGTACTTACCAATTAGGCCCTATCAATTAGACTGAAGAAAGCAATTATAGACACTAATACAATTAGATCCACTCTTCATAGACAAGCTTGGGATTTGCGATCCCAGGTAAGATCGGTTCAGGGTCATGGGATCCTTTTCTATTAGATAGGAAGGGTTGTAGCACAAAATGTGCTTCTAAGTAATTGGCCCATAGATCCTATATCTATCTATATGAAGAAGAGATCATGTAATGAAGGGGATTCGTATATGTATAAATGGTACTTTGAAATTAGAATGAGCATGAAGAAATTAACGATACTTCTTTATCTTTTGAGTTGTTCTGCCGGATAGATCGCTCAAGATCTTTGGTCTCTACCTGGATCCAATGGAAAAAATAAGATCACTTCTTATGGACTCATTGAGAATGATTCTGATCTAGTTCATGGCCTATTAGAAGGAAAAGGTGCTTTGGTGGGATATTCATAGATAGAAACAGATTGCAGTTAGTTTGATAATGATCGAGTGACATTGCTTCTTCGGCTCGAACCAAGGAATCCCTTAGATATAATGCAAAATAGATTTTGTTCTATCTTTGATCCGAGATTTCTCTATGAAAAATACGAATCGGAGTTTGAAGAAGGGGAGAGAGAAGGAGCCCTTGACCTGCAACAGATAGAGGAGGATTTATTCAATCACATAGTTTGAGCTTCTAGAATATGGCGGCCTTGGGGCTTTCTATTTGATTTTATTCAATCACATAGCCATACACTTCACATGTTTCTAGCAATTCACATGGCATCATCAAATGATACAAGTCTTGGATAAGAATCTACAACGCACTAGAACGCCCTTGTTGACGGTCCTTTACTTCGACAGCATCTAGGGTTCCTCGAACAATCAGATATCTCACACTATGTAAATCTTTAATCCTTCCCCCTCTTTCTAAGATTGAAGAATGTTCTTGTAAATTATGGCCAATATCTGGTATATAAACAGTGATTTCAAATCCAGAGGTTAATCATACTCTGGTAACTTTACGTAAGGCAGAGTTTGGTTTTTTTGGGATGATAGTGGAAAAGTTGATAGCTAAGTCACCCTTACTGCCACTCTACAGAACCGTACATCAGATTTTCACCTCATACAGGTCCTCATTCAATTCTTTCAAATTCATTGGATCCTTTTCTGCATTCGAGAATCCCCTCCCTTCTTCCACTCTGTCCCGAAGAGTAACTAGGACCATTTTGTCACGTTTTCATGTTCCAATTGAACACTCTCCATTTTTGATTATTTTCAAAAGAAAAGATTATTCTCTTTACCAAACATATGAGGATCCAATCACGATCCTATAATAAGAACAAGAGATCTTTCTCGATCAATCCCTTTGCCCCTCACTCTTCGAGAATCAGAAAGATCCTTTTCAAGTTTGAATTTGTTCATTTGGAATCTGGGTTCTTCTACTTCATTTTTATTTAATATTTTTCCCTCTCTTTTTTTTTATATCATTCCTTAAGTCCCATAGGTTTGATCCTGTAGAATTTGACCCATTTTCTCATTGAAC
>NC_036255.1:5184584-5209584 GCF_002742605.1 Olea europaea var. sylvestris | reverse complement strand
AACACAGGATTTCTTATCTCATGTCTGATTTTCGTGAAAAAAATACCAATTGAAGTGGAGGGTTTCTTCAAACAACAAGGGGCTGGGCTAACTATTCATCAAATAATATTGAGCATGTTTCCCATCTCTTCTCGAGAACAAGTGGGCTATTTCTTTACAAAATTGTGCTCAATTTCATATGTGGCAATTTCGCCAAGACCTCTTCCTTAGTTAGGGGAAGAATCTGCACGAATCGGATTTTTTGAAGAACGTATCGAGAAAGAATTTGATTTGGTTAGACAATGTGTGGTTGGTAAACAAGGATTGATTTTTTAGAAAGGTAGGGAATGTATCGTCAAATATTCAATATGATTCCACAAGATCTAGTTTTGCTCAAGTAACGAATTCTAGCCATCTGAAAGGATCTTCCGATCAATCCAGAGATCATTTGGATTCCATTAGTAATGAGGATTCGGAATATCACACATTGATCAATCAAAGAGAGATTCAACAACTAAAAAAAAGATACATTCTTTGGGATCTTCCTTTCTTCAAATGGAAGGAATAGAGATAAAATCAGACCGATTCTCGAAATGCTTTTCTGGATATTCCTCAATGTCTAGGCTATTTATGGAATGTGAGAAGCAGATTTTGGAAGAAATCGAAGAATTTCTTAGGAATCCTACAAGATCCGTTCATTCTTTTTTCTCTAATAGATGGTCAGAACTTTATCTAGGTTCGAATCCTACTAAGAGGTCTACTAGAGATCAATAATTGTTGAAGAAAAAAAATATCTTTCTTTTGTCCGTTCCAGGCGATCGAAAAATAAAGAAATGGTTAATATATTCAAGATAATTACGTATTTACAAAATACCTTCTCAATTCATTCTATTTCATCATATCTGGGGTATGATAGGGTTTTGAAGGATGAACCGGATATGGATAGTTCCAATAAGATTTCATTCTTAAAAAAAATCCATTTTTTGATTTATTTCATATATTCCATGACCAGAACAGGTGAGGATACACATTGCACCAAGATTTTGAATCAGAGGAGAAATTTCAAGAAATGATAGATCTATTCACTCTATCAATAATCGAGTCGAATCTGGTGTATCATAAGGGATTTGCCTTTTCTATTGATTCCTATGGATTGGATCAAAAAAATTCTTGAATGAAGCCAGGGATGAATCGAAAAAAAATATTTATTGGTTCTACGTCCTATTTTTTTATGAAGAGAATGAATCTTTTTCTCGAAGGATTAGAGAAAAATGGGTCCAGATTTCCTGCAAGAATGATTTGGAAGATCCAAAACTAAAAATAGTGGTATTTCCTAGCAACAACATAATGGAGGCAGTCAATCAATACAGATTGATCCGAAATCTGATTCAAATCCAATATAGTACCTAAGGGTACATAAGAAATGTATTACATCGATTCTTTTTAATGAATCGATCCAATCGCAACTTCGAATATGGAATTCAAAGGGATCAAATAGGAAAGGATACTCTGAGTTATAAAACTATAATGAAATATACGATCAACCAACATTTATCGAATTTGAAAAAGAGTCAGTTCGATCCTCTTATCTTGATTTCTCGAATCAAGAAATCTATGAATCGGGATCCTGAAGCATATAGATATAAATGGTCCAATGGGAGCAAGAATTTTCAAGAACATTTGGAACATTTTGTTTCTGAGCAGAAGAGCCGTTTGCAAGTAGTGTTCGATCAATTATGTATTAGTCAATATTTGATTGATTGGTCCGAGGTTATCGACAAAAAATATTTGTCTAAGCCATTTCATTTCTTTTTGTCCAAGTGACTTCTTTTTTTATCCAAGCTGCTTTTCTTTTTGTCTAACTCACTTCCTTTTTTCTGTCTGAGTTTCGGGAATATCCCCATCGATAGGTCTGAGATCTACATCTATGAATTGAAAGGTCTAAATGATCAACTTTGTAATCAGTTGTTAGAATCAGTAAGTCTTCAAATTGTTCATTTGAAAAAATGGAAACCTTCTTATTGGATGATCATGATACTTCCCAAAAATCGAAATTCTTGATCAATAGAGGAATAATATCACCCTTTACGTTCAATAAGATCCCAAAGTGGATGATTGGCTCATTCCATACTAGAAATAATCGCAGGAAATCCTTTGATAACACAAATTCCTATTTCTCAATGATATTCCACAATCAAGACAATTGGCTGAATCCCGTGAAACCATTTCATAGAGATTCGTTGATATCTTCTTTTTATAAAGCAAATCGACGTCGATTCTTAAATAACCATTAATGGAACCATGTTCGGGACTCAAAATTGAGCAACTTTCATGTTCGGGTCGAAGGTCGAATCAACTTGGATCAATTTGTTATCAAGCGACAAAGTCAGAGGCTGAAAACAAGCATGTGCGACCACACAGGCAAAAACACCATGCGACCGCATGGAGGCATACCGAAACTCAAGATGAGATTTTTTGTTGAACCATGCGACCACATAGAAATACACTATGAGGTCGCATAGACCATTTTTTTTTTTTTGCGAATTTCCTATTTTTGATAGAATTTGATACTTAGTAGATTTCTTACCATATTTGAAATATTAGGCATGTTTTTTACCTAGTTTTTTTAGACCTAGTATAAATACTATTTAATTTTCAATTGTAAGATCATTTTTGACTTTATTCGTAATTGAAGAGGCTATATTACTTTCAACTCTTATTCTACAATTGAACAATTCAAGAACTTATCAAGATTTAATCTTGTGGCGTTCAAATCAACCGGGTGAGATTTCATATTTTTGTGTAATCAAGAGGTCCACACATTGTCGGTGATTCGAGTTTCTTGGTTCTAGATCTATTGAATTTAATCCAAAAAACTTGCTTTGGCTTTCTTGGGAAGATTTCAATCTTGTTCGTGGGTTTCGTAGCGTTTGCCTACGCGGGTTCACATCAGTTGGTATCAGAGCTTGGCTCCAATCCAAGGTTATATCTCTTTTAATTCATGTTGAGTCAGTTATTACTTTTTCTTATTGTTCTTCGTGTTCGTCGAGTTAGTTGTTATTTTTGAGTCTTTAATCCAAAAAAATTCAAAAGTTGTTTTTGGATTCAATTTGCATCCAAATCAACTTCCATTTGTTGCGTCAGTCTTGCTTTTGATTTTTCAATCCCAAGAGTAAAAAAAAATTACTGTTCATCTATATGGTACTGTTCATCCGAACGCAGTAAAAAAATTCGAGTTTAAAAAAAAGGTTTTCTGTAGGGTACTGTTCATCCATACGCAGTAAAAAAATTATTATTGTTATTGATCTTGGGGAAAATTTACCAACTCTCTTTAGTTCCATTTATTATTTTGTGTCTAATTTAAAAGTCAGTCAGTAATTCTTTTCTTATTTCGTGTTTTTGAGTTAGTCTTTAATTATTTAGTCCGAATTGCCAGTTAGAACTAAGTTCCTTGGTTTTGCAGTCTCACTCACACCAGTTTGAATTCCACGTGATTAATTTTTTTGATTGAGTTCTGAAATTGTTCTTTTGGAGACCTCGTGAAAGCAATGGGTGGAAAAAGGTAGAGTGGTGAGAGCAATAGAGGGAAAAAGACGTATTGAGTGAAATTCCGAATGAAAACTTGTGAGGCAGAAAATAATTCAGATTTAGGATGTCTGACAGGGAAGGATCAAATTTAAGAAGGGTTGATGATCGGGTTTCCATGCTAGAGGACTCGGTGCGAAGGATTGAGTGGTTATGTGTAGATATGAGAGATCGAATAGATAGACAGGATGCACGGGGAGAAAGGTAAAATCCATTGCTTGTCAATACTTGAAGAGGTGGTCTTAATGCACGAAGACAGGGTAGGTGGGAACCTAGGATGGAGGAACTTAGTGAATTTGAGGTTGATAGTGGATTGGACAAGGATGCAATAGTGGATATGGATATTGGAAGAGGTAGAAATAGAGGAGTTAGACCAGAAAGGAGAGGTAGGCATCTCGGTGGAGGTGAGGTGGATGGAAACTTGAGTAACATTAAAATGGCCATTCTTTCCTTCAAAGGTAGGAGTAATCCAGAGGCCTACTTGGACTGGGAAAAGAAAATTGAGTTAATCTTCGATTGCCACAATTACTCGAATTCATGGATTATGCAAACTTGGTGGGGTCAGGTGGTAACTTTGAGGCGGAGAAGTCGGGAGCGACCTATCAATACATGGGAGGAATTGAAAACTATCATGCGGGAGAGATTTGTACCTACTCATTACTACTGGGAGCTTCATCAAAGATTGTAAAATTTATATCAAGGCTCCAAGAGTGTGGAAGATTACCATAAGGAGATGGAGACACTAATAATTAGGGCAAATGTGGAGGAGGATAGTGAAGCTACCATGGCTTGGTTTCTGCATGGATTGACTAGAGACATTGCAAATACAGTGGAATTGTAGCACTCTGTGGAAATTGAAGACATGTTACATGTGGTGATGAAGGTAGAAAGGCAGTTGAAGCGAAAAGGAATAGCAAGGCACCCATCTGGATCTTCGGGTTCTAATCGTTCTTGGAAATCGAAGTGGGAAAATAACAAAGGAGATGGGACTACTGCAAGAGGAAGAGCTAAGGTATCAAGAGGCAAGGAAGAGGGTGCTAGCAAGCCTATACGAAAGGGGGAATCACAGCCATCATGAAATAGGGACATCAAATGCTTTCGATGCTTGGGAGTAGGGTACATTGCTTCTCAATGCCCAAACAAGAAGACAATGATTCTACGAGATAGAGCGGAAGTGGAAACTGAAAGTGAAAGTGAATATGTAGACATGCTAGGATTGGAAGATGTTGATGAGGAAGATACAATTGAGTATGCAGTCAGTAGTAGGTTGTTGGTCACGAGGCAAGCTCTTAGTGCTCAAATCAACGCGGACGACTTGGAGCAGTAGCAAGAAAACATATTCCACATTCGGTGTCACGTTAATGGCTAGGTATGTAGTGTAATAATTGATGGCGGTAGTTGTACTAATGTAGCTAGCACTAACATGGTGGAAAAGTTGGGCTTAACACTATTAAAACATCCTAGACCTTATAAGTTACAATGGCAGAACAAAAAGGGTGTTGATTAATTTTTCCATTGAGAGATATCAGGATGATGTAATGTGTGACGTTGTACCTATGCATGTAGGGCATATTTTGTTGGGAAGTCCATGGCAGTACGATAGGAAAGTAATGCATGATGGGTACAAAAATAAGTACAACTTTATAAAAGATGGGAGGTCTATCTTTCTTACGCCATTAACACCGACACAAGTATATGAGGACCAAGTTCAACTGAAAAATGAAGAAGAAGCGAGAGTGAAAGAGTTAGAGAAACAGAGAGAAAAGAGTGAGGCAGCCAATAGAGGGGAAAAAAGAGTGGGGCCACATGAGAGAAAAGAAAGAGAGTCTTCCGAGAGGAGAGAAAAGCTGAAACAAAATTTCTTTGTGAGAGGGAGTGAGTTGAAAAAGGTAATAGTTCACAGACAACAAATGATATTGTTGGTTTACAAGGAGTCACTCCTCAACTTTGAAGAGAATAACACATCCCTCTCTAATTTAGCTATTTCTTTGTTGCAGGAATTTGACAATGTATTTCAAAGGATGTGCTTAGTGGGTTACCACCCATTCGAGGAATTGAACATCAGATTGATTTCATACCTGGCGCTGTCATTCTGAACCGATCGGCTTATTGGAGTAATCCAGAGGAGATAAAGGAGCTTCAGAGGCAAGTTGAGGAATTGATGAGCAAGGGATATGAAAGGGAATGCATGGGTCCATGTGTAGTACCTGTGTTGCTGGTGACAAAGAAAGATGGGTCTTGGAGAATGTACGTGGATTGTAGAGCCATCAACAACATCACGGTAAAGTATCGTCACTCAATTCCTAGGCTAGATGATATGTTACATGAGCTACATGGTGCATGTTTATTTAGTAAAATCGACCTTAAAAGTGGATATCATCAAATTTGCATGAGGGAGGGTGATGAATGGAAAACAACTTTTAAAACTAAATATGGGGTATGAATGGTTAGTCATGCCGTTTGGACTCACAAATGCACCATGCACTTTTATGCGATTAATAAATCATGTTTTGTGTGCTTTCATTGGAAAATTTGTTGTAGTTTATTTTGACAACATTTTAATCTATAGCAAGAGTCTTGATGAGCATGTGAACATCTAAAATGTGTGCTTGTGGTTTTAAGAAAGGAACAACTTTATGCCAATTTTAAAAAAGTGTACATTTTGCATGGATAGGGTTGTATTCTTAGGCTTTGTGGTTAGTGCTAATGGTGTAGAGGTAGATGAAGAGAAAATAAAAGCTATTAAGGATTGGCCAACACCTAAAAACATAACCGAGGTTCGAAGTTTTCATGGATTGGCTAGTTTTTATAGGCTTTTTGTTAGAGATTTTAGCACAATCACCACACCCTTAACTGAAATTGTCAAGAAAAATATAAGATTTCATTGGGGGTTAGAGCAAGAACATGCATTCAACAATATCAAAGATTGTTTGTGTAAAGCACTAGTTTTAGCACTTCCTAACTTTGAAAAAACTTTCGAGATTGAGTGTGATGCATCAGGAATAGGTATAGGAGCAGTCTTAATGGAGGATAAGAGACCTATAGCATACTTTAGTGAAAAGCTAAGTGGTCCAGCTCTCAATTATCCTACATATGACAATGAACTCTATTAACTTGTTTGAGCTTTGGAAACATGGCAACATTACCTATGGCCGAAGGAGTTTGTAATTCATTTAGATTATGAGTCACTGAAACATTTGCAGGGACAAGGTAAGTTGAACAAATGACATGCACACTGGATGGAATTCATTGAAACTTTTCCATATGTCATCCGTTACAAACAAGGTAAGGAAAATGTAGTAGTAGATGCATTGTCGCACAAGTATGCACTTCTAACTACTTTAAGTGCAAAATTGCTTGGCTTTGAGTATATTAAGGAATGTATGTTACTTATTCTGGTTTTTCCGACATTTACAATTCATGTCACAAGGGGGCTATAGATAAGTTCTTTAAGCATGAGGGATACTTGTTTCGGGAGAATAAATTATGCGTTCCTAATTGCTCTATGCATGAACTAGTGATTAGGGAAGCACATAGTGGGGGACTTATGGGTCACTTTGGGGTAGCAAATACTTTAGATATATTGACCGAACATTTCTATTGGCCTAAAATGAATGTTGATGTAGAAAGGGTTTGTAGTCGATGCATAAAATGTAAAGAGGCCAAATCTAGGGTCTCACCTCATGGACTATATACACCTTTACCAGTACCTAATGAACCTTGGGTAGATATTTCAATCAAATTTGTGTTAGGTTTGCCTAGGACCAAAAAGGGGGGAGATTCAATTTTTTTAGTCGTGGATAGGTTTGGTAAAATGACACATTTCATTTCATGTCACAGAATTGATGATGCCACTAACATTGTAGATTTTTTCTTTAAAGAAATTGTGCGCTTGCATGGGGTACCTAAAAGCATAGTGTCAGATAGGGATGTTAAGTTCTTTAGTCACTTTTGGATAGTCGTGTGGAGTAAGTTAGGCATGAAACTACTATTTTCTACAACCTGTCATCTACAAAAAGATGTCCAAACCGAAGTAGTGAATAGGACTATACACAAAACTTTTGTGCACTGTAGTTAATAAGAATTTGAAGAATTGGGAAGAGTGCTTACCTTTCATCGAATCTGCATATAATAGGGACACACTCCACTATGTCATTTTCTCCTTTTGAAATTGTTTACGATTTTAATCCTATAACACCTATGGATTTAATACATTTACCTGTTAATGAACAAGGTAGCTTGGATGGAAAAAGGAAGGCCGAGTTGGTGAAGTCACTCTATGAAAAGGTGCGGGAGCAAATTGAGAAGAAAAGCAAGCACTATGCAGAGCAAGCAAATAAGGACAGAAAAATTATCACATTCGAACTAGGAGACTGGGTTTGGGCGCACTTTAGAAAAGAGCGGTTCCAGAGCAAAGAAAATCAAAGTTGTTACCACGAGGAGATGGACCATTCCAAGTAGTTGAGAAGATCAATGACAACGCATACAAATTTGATCTTCCAAGTAAGTATAACATTTCGGTAACTTTTAATGTATTTGATCTTTCTTTCTTTGTTGCAGGTTCAGGTTTGAGAATGAATCCTTTCGAAGAGGGAGGGGATGATGTGATCTAGGAGCCGCAAGCAACCAAATCAAGTCCAATGTCAAGCCCGGGGAAAGATTCGTTGAAAGTCGAAGGTGGACCTGTGACAGAGTGAGGACAAAATGAGTGAAAGAGGCGATGGGACTACTCATCAAGACATCCATTGATGAAATCATGTTCGGGTCGAAGGCCGAAACCAATTGGATCAACACGATACAAACAGCCGAAGATGGAGCTGGAGAGAAGAACCATGCGACCGCATGGTTAAAATCGTCTTGTAGTCGCACGGAGTGAGTAGGGAATTATTCGGGATTTTCGAATGTTCCATGTGGGCACATGACTTTACACCATGCGACCGCATGGTTAAAATTTGACGCGTTTTTTTTAAATTTTTTTTGCGAATTTCCTATTTTTGATAGAATTTGATGCTTATTAGATTTCTTACCATATTTGAAATATTAGGCACATTTTTACCTAGTTTTTTAGACCTAGTATAAATACTATTTTATTTTCAATTGTAAGAACCTTTTTGACATTATTTGTAATTTGAGAGGCTATATTGCTTTCAACTCTTGTTCTACAATTGAACAATTCAAGAACATATCAAGATTTAATCTTGTGGCTTTCAAATAAACCAGGTGAGATTTCGTATTTTTGAGTAATCAAGAGGTCCGTACATCATCGGCAATTTAGGTTGCTTGGTTCCAGATCTATTGAATTTAATCCAAAAACCTTTCTTTGGCTTTCTTGGGAAGATTTCAATCTTGTTCATGGATTTCATAGCGTTTGCCTACGTGGGTTCACATCAGAAAGACCCTGTGAAGCTTCGCTGTTCCATAGGATTGGGTTTAGGCCTTTCTTATGCATCTTAGGTGGGACGCGAAGAAAGCCTCCTTCTGGGGGGAGGGGCCCAAGCCATCAGTGAGATACCACTCTGGAAAAGTTAGAATTCTAACCTTGTGTCAGGACCTACGGGCTAAGGGACAGTCTCAGGTAGACAATTTCTATGGGATGTAGGCCTCCTAAAAGGTAATGAAGACGTGCAAAGGTTTCCTTGGGCCGGATAGAGATTGGTCCTCGAGTGCAAAGACAGAAGGGAGCTTGACTGCAAGACCCACCTGTCAAGCACGGATGAAAGTCTTCCTTAGTTATCTGACAGTGCCAAGTGGAAGGGCCATGCTCAACGGATAAAAGTTACTCTAGGGATAACAGGCTGATCTTCCCAAGAGCTCAAATTGACAGGAAGGTTTGGCACCTCGATGTCGGCTCTTCGCCACCTGGGGCTGTAGTATGTTCCAAGAATTGGGTTGTTCGCCCATTAACGTGGTACGTAAGCTGGGTTCAGAATGTCGTGAGGTGGTTCGCTCTATATTTGATGTGGGCATTAGAGCATTGAGAGGACCTTTCCCTAGTACGAGAGGACCGGGAAGGACGTACCTCTGGTGTACCAGTTATTGTGTCCACAGTAAACGCTGGGTAGCCAAGTGCGTAGCGGATAACTACTGAAAGCATCTAAGTAGTAAGCCCACCCCAAGATGAGTGCTCTCCTATTCTGACTTTCCTAGAGCTTCCAATAGCACAGTCGAGCCAGCGACAGGTTCTCTGTCTCTGCGGGGATGGAGCGACAGAAGTTTTGAGAATTCAAGAGAAGATCACAAAGAGACAAGCCGTTTATCATTACAATATGTGTCAAGTGGAAGTGTAGTAATGTATGCAGCTGAGGCATCCTAATAGACCGATAGACTTGAACTTTGTTCCTACATGACCTGATCAATTCGATCAGGCACTCGCCATCTATTTTCATTGTTCAAAGCTTTGACAACACAAAAAACCATTGTTCAACTCTTTGACAACATGAAAAAACCAAAAGCTTTGCCCTCCCTCTCTATCCATACAAGGGATGGAAGGGTAGAGGCCTTTAGTGTCCCCTCCAGTCAAGAATTGGGGCCTCACAATCACTAGTGAATAGGCTTTTCTCTCATGCCTTTCTTCATTCATGGTTCGATATTTTGGTGTCCTAGTCGTAGGGGAACCACACCAATCCATCTTGAACTTGGTGGTTAAACTCTACTGCGGTGACGATACTGTGGAGAGGTCCTGTGGAAAAATAGCTCGACGCCAGGACAATAAAAAGCTTAACACCTCTCATTCTTATTCCTTTTTCAACAAAAAAATGAAAAATCAAAAGGTCGTCTTATTCAAAACCCCAATTATGACATCTCTTCTCTCCTACTTCATACATCGGAACGCATCGTTCTTATAGAGATAAACGTGCTTTCACATTTTCTTAACCCGAAATGAAATGGCTGCGGAGGGGAGAGGAAAGGTTCTTTTTTTAGGGTACTCTTGGGAATAGATCCAGTGGAGACGGGGTAGCTCAGAGGATTAGAGCACGTGGCTACGAACCATGGTGTTAAGGGTTTGAATCCCTCCTCCCCCACAACCAACCCAAAACAAAATGAAAGTACCTTTTCCTCTGGGGGTAGGAAAATCATGATCGGGATAGCGGACCAAAAGCTATGGAACTTGGGTGTGGGTCTTTGGAATGGCTTTTTCTTTTTATTTATTATTTATTGTGAATGATGGAATCATTACAAATAGTATACCCCCGGCCCATCTGCGTAATTTTTTTTATTTTACGCCCCGTAACTCTTCCTCAGCCAGGCTTGGGCAGAATAGCAGATCAAGTACAAGTATTAGTAGCATAACAAAAATGCCTTCCTCGTCATTAATAAATTTGCTCGTGGCAATTGTAAAATCTCGAGAAAATCGATGAGTGCATCAAAGATGCAGTGCTAGTACATCTGAGAATTCTTAATTGGCTAGTTGTAAATAGCCCAGGGCTATGGAATAAAGGAATATTTTTGGACCTACACCGAGGTATTGACGGTGATTTTCAAATCTCGTAGAACAGAATGTGATACGATGAGACAGAAACTAAGACAGGGAATAGGTACCTACTCTTAACGGTCAAAGCGAGCCCCTTTATTTTGAATTCATTAATTCAGAATGAATCAAATCTCCCTAAGTAGGATTCAAACCTACGACCAATCTGTTAACAGCCGATCGCTCTACCACTGAGCTACTGAGGAACAACGGGAGATTAGATCGCATAGAGTTCAATTCCCGTTCTCAACCCCATTCATAATTCCATCAATTACTCATCGATCAAAAAAATAAGTTAATTGGGTTAATCCTCTTACCGCCCCAGTTAAGGATGTTGTATAAAAAGCATCTATATAAGCACGATTATATGACCAATTATATAGACCATTTAGAATTTTATCCCCAAGACTTCTCTTAGGACCTGTTTTAACAAATAAATTGATTAAGTTGAAATTTTTGAAAGAGGAATAAATGGGTTTATATAAAAAGGACGCTATAAATATTCTGAAATAAGCTATACTGACTGAAAAAATTGCATCTTTCTAAAATTCATACCAATTGATCGAATCATTCAACTTTTTATGTAAAAGGTTTATAGACAGAGTTAACCATTTGGTTAATATATCCAATTCTTGATTGAAAGGAATTCTCATAGATCCAACAAACAAAGTAAAGATGCCCAATACAAGTAAAGGAAATAATATAGTATTGTCAGATTCATAAGGATAGGAATAATCCTTTTTATTCTCAAAATGAACAATAGTAATAAAAGGTCCTACCCTGTTTCTTACATTTTTATCACTTCGATATGTCTTTTTTGAAAAAAAAAAAAGAATATTCATTTTTAATAAACGAAAATTTTTGTTAATTCTTTTGGAACCCCCCTTTTCCCATAGAGATATTGAATAGAAAGGGGTATTTTGTTTGCCACTGTAATTTTGAAAATGAATGTTTAAATGCCCCTCCAAAGTAAGTAAATAGATCTAAAACATATAAAATGTGGTTAATCTTGCTATGTCCAAGGTATTATCGCGAAAATCGGCGAATACAACCATCATTAAGAATTTCATCTTTTGACCAAAGACAAGCAAGAGGTGGAATACCAGAAAGAGAAATTGTACCTAACAATAAATAAAATCGAGTAATTGGTACATGTTTTGTTAAACCACCCATAAGAGCCATATTATGACTTTTATCTGGAGAATAGCCAACAATAGTTTCCATTGAATGAATAATAGATCCAAACCCTAAAAATAATAATGCTTTGGAATAAGCATGAGTAATCAAATGAAATAAAGCACTTCCATAAGACCCCATTCCTAGAGCTAACATCATATAACCTAATTGAGACATGGTCGAATAGGCTAAACCCCTTTTAATGTCTTTTTGAGCAAGAGCTAAATTAGCTCCTAATAATACTGTTATTATTCCTATGAATGAGATGAAATTCATTATGTAAGGTATAACTATAAAAAGAGGAAGAAGGCGAGCTATAAGAAAAATTCTTGCTGCTACCATAGTAGCAGCATGTATAAGAGCCGAAATAGGAGTAGGTCCCTCCATAGCATTTAGCAGCTGCACTAGTAAATAATAGAGCAGCACACAAAGTAACAAATGAAGAATTTACTTTATTATTATAAATCAAGTTATTTAATATTTCGAATAAATCCCTAAATTCAAAACTACCTGTTATTCAGTAAAAACCTAAAATTCCTAATAATAAACCAAAATCCCCTACATGATTAGTTACAATCGCTTTTGGACAAGCATTTGCGGCAATATGTCGTGTGAACCAAAACATTATTAATAGATAGGAACACATTCTAACCAATTCCCAAAAAATATAAATTTGTTTCAAATTGGAACTAGTAACTAATCCTAACATGGAAGTACTGAAAAAACTCATATAAGCAAAAAATCTCAGGTATCCTTGATCATGAGCCATATAATTATCACTATAAATAAGAACCATAATTCCAATAGTAGTGATTGAAATTGACATAATAGAAGTAAATGGATCAATCAAGTAGCCGAATTCTAAAGAAAAATCATTATTGATGGTCCAAGACCATACATATTGATAGATACAACTACTATTTATTTGCTGTAGACAGATTAATTGAAAAAATCATGACTATACTTAACAATAAAATAATCGGAAAGGCCCACAAACGACGAAGATTTTTTGTTGCCGTCGGAAAAAGAAGAAGTCTGACTCTTATTAACATAGGAACTGGAAGTGGAACAAAAGGTATGATCCACGCATATTGATATGTCTATTCCATAAAAAAAGTGTTTTAATTAATTGTTTCTGATTCACCGGATCTTATCTCTTTTGAAAGAAGTCAATAAAAAAATCAAGATATGCACTAATTTAAATAGAATTTTCTAATTTTTTATTCTTACTTATTCTACTAAATATTACAAATCTTCAAATCAAGAAGTTACAATTGGTCACATCATATGTGACAAAAGAATAAACAAAAGATACTCAATTTTTTTTTTAGTATATTTTCTCATTTCCAAGGCGGGGAGTCTTATTTTCCGCATCTCCCTATTTGTTACAATAATACAACTTTTTATTTTTTCTCTATATCCACTTTTTTCTCTATCTATAGAAGAGCAAATAGAAAATCTTGAATCTTTAGTTACTAAAATCATTGAAACTAATTGATTCAAATTTTAAACCCTTTTGTGTAACTTTCTCACTTTTTGATTTTCTCTGAATTCCTATATACACCCCCATATATCTCTAACACTTAGTGAAGAGAGTCTGGATAAATAATGTATCAATTTTGAGTGATCCAAAATAGGTTTTTTTCTTTTGGATTCATTAAGAAAATGGATTTTTTTTGAGTTCTATCCTATTAATTGATAATAAAACTATCTAGTTTTAAAGAGTTCAAGTTGAGGAGAGTATAAAATACACGAAAATCTTAAGAAAACTAAGGCCCTAAACTAAAATAATGAACCTTTAAATACCTATTTGAACTAATTTTTATTCATCCATTTGAATCTTTCCTAAAAAATATTGCAACCAATTGAATTCTTAAATCTAGACGATTGCTTATTCATAGGCTATTATGAGTTCAAGACAAGCCGCTATGGTGAAATTGGTAGACACGCTGCTCTTAGGAAGCAGTGCTAGAGCATCTCGGTTCGAGTCCGAGTGGCGGCATGTCATCTTCTAAAAAAACTAAATAGATCCTATAATGAATTCAATTCCTGATTTCTTGTAATTAAAGAACTCCTATTTTTTAAGATTTTTATGATATTTTCAACCTTAGAGCATATATAAACTCATATTTCTTTTTCGATCGTTTTAATTGTAATTACAATTCATTTGATAACTTGTTTAGTCGATGAAATCATAAAACTCTACGATTCATCAGAAAAGGGCATGATAATGACTTTTTTCTGTATAACAGGATTATTAGTTACTCGTTGGATTTATTCGGGACATTTTCCACTAAGTAATTTATATGAATCATTAATCTTCCTTTCATGGAGTTTATCCCTTATTCATATAGTTCCATATTTCAAAAAAAATAAAAAAAATTTAAGCGCAATAATTGGCCCAAGTGCTATTCTTACACAAGCTTTGCTACTTCAGGTCTTTTACCTCAAATACACAAACCTAAAATATTAGTACCTGCTCTTTAATCCAGGTGTTTAATAATGCACTTAAGTATGATGATATTGGGCTATGCAGCCCTTTTATGTGGATCATTATTATCAGTAGCACTTCTAGTCATTGCAATTAGAAGAAACAGAAAGTTTTTTTTACAAGTTATCATTTATTAAATTTAAATGGGTCATTTTTCTTTGGTGAAATCGAATACATGAATGAAAGAAGCAATGTTTTACAAAATACTTCTTTTTTTTTCTCCGAAGAATTATTACAGGTCGCAATTTATTCAACAATTGGATTATTGGAGTTAACATGTTATTAGTCTAGGATTTATCTTTTTAACCATAGGGATACATTCTGGAGCAGTATGGGCTAATGAAGCATGGGGATCATATTGGAGTTGGAACCCAAAGGAAACTTGTGCATTTATTACTTGGATCATATTCGCAATTTATTTACACATTTGAACCAATATAAAATGGAAGGGTATATATTCCGCAATTGTGGCATCTATTGGCTTTCTTATAATTTGGATATGCTATTTTGGGGTCAATCTATTAAGAATAGGACTACATAGTTATGGTTCATTTACATTAACATCTAATTGAATTCAAAAGGATTCAAAAAAGACTCTTATGAATAGAAAAGTGTACAGTGCATATGAGATAAAAAAAAACTTGATGTGAACTGATGAGAACCCTGTTAATCAAATATTGTAATGATTCACAGGGTTTGCGCTGATTCAAATTCATTTTTTCACTTAACTTAAGAGAAGAAGAAAAGCCTTCTTTTTTCCATTGTACAATGAACGATTAAAAAAATCATAGGATTTTTTCTTTTTTTTGATTCATCAAAACTATCTATAAAAAGAATTAGATAGAATAACTTCGACCTTGTCAACAGATAGTAAAAGAACAAAATCGGGGTACATACCAATACCTAGTATGGGTAAAAAGATAGAGATTGAAAGAAATAACTATCACAGTCCACAAAAAAAAAAAGTTTGGGGGATTAAATATCTTGCATCCATAGAACATTTGGCGTGACATAGATAATGAATAAATAGGAGTTAATATCATTCCAATTGCCATTACAAAAGTAATTAGTATTTTTGGCATTAAAAGGTATTTTTGACTGGTAATTAGTCCAAAAAATACAATTAATTTAGCAACAAAACTGCTCATACATGGTAATGCAAGGGAGGCCATCGAAAAGCCACTGAACATCGTTAATATTTTTGGCATTGGGATAGCTATTCCACCTATTTCGTCAAGATAAACAAGAAGTATTCTATCATAAGTCGTTCTTGCCAAGAAAAAAGTGCAGCACCAATAAATCCATAAGAAATTATTTGTAAAAGGGCTCCACTAAGCCCTATATTGGTGATCGAACCAATTCCTATAGTTATGAAACACATATGAGATACAGAGGAATAGGCCTTTTTTTTTTTTAATTCCGCTGACTGAGATATGTTGAAACTGCATAAATTATTTGCATTGCGCCTACTATCATCAACGAAGGAGAAAATATAGAATGAGCATGGGGTAATAATTCCATATTGATACGAACTAATCCATATGCTCCCATTTTTAATAAGATTTCGGCTAGAAGCATACAAGTACTATAATGCACTTTTCCATGGGTATCTGGTAACCATGTATGTAGGGGTATAATCGACAATTTGACAGCAAAAGAAATAAAATATCCAATATAAAATATTATTTCCAAGGCCACAGGATAGGACTGATTGACTAATATTTCTAAACTTAATGTTGGTTCATTAGAACCATATAAACCGATACCCAGAACTCCCATTAAAAGAAAAACAGAACCCCTACTGTGTACAAAATAAATTTGGTAGTTGAGTACAGACATTTTTTTCCTCCCCACATTGATAGAAGTAGATAAAAAAGAATTAATTCTAACTCCCACATGAGGAAAAAAATAAAAGGTCCCGACAAGAAAATAATCCTATTTGACCACTGTACATTGCTAACATGAAGAAATGAAATAGTCAAGAATCCCGAGTAACTGGCCTAGCCACTAAAGTAGTGATGAATCCTGTTAGTAAAATGGGTCCTATAAAAAGCCCATCTATTCCCAATCTCCAATGGAAATAAAAAAAAAATCGATCCATTTAGAATCCTCCACTAGTTGGATTAATGGATCGCCCGATTGGAAATGATAACAAAATGCGTAAGTTGTTACAAGAAGTTCTAAAATACATGTACATATAGTATACCAACGAGTTACTCAATTTCCTCTATGTGGAAGAAAGAAAATTAAGAAACCCACAGATATTGGCAAAATAACAATTATTGTTAACCCAGGAAAATGATTCGTGGTAAAGACAAGATAGACTTGGGACTTGCTCGGACACATTGAGTACATCCTATACATCTATCATAAATCCTTACTGAATGTGACATTAGTTGCATACATTTTTTTCGTCATAAATTTTTGATATAGTAAACTTATAAATGAATCATATATTTAGATACTAGACGAATCAATGAGCGATTAGAATCAATTTACTTGCAGATTAGTTTATGAGAGGGGGCCAAAATACTTTGATTTCTTATGTTTTTGCAACCACAATCCTACCTTACACGTAGCAAACCTGCTAATTCAAATTAATTTCAGAATAATTTCAGAATATTTGAATTTCTATTTATATAATTAATACTATTTATTCAACAAATTGGATTGGTTAATACGAGTTGATTTTCTTTTACGCTAAATTGATGAAACAATAGCTGGTCCAATAGCTGCTTCAGCGGCTGCAATAGCTATAACAAAAATGGAGAAAATATCCCCTCTTAATTGACGATTATCAAAAAAACTAGAAAATGTTACAAATTTATATTAATTGAATTTAATATAAGTTCAAGACACATAAGGGCTCTAACCATATTTCGACTTGTGATCAATCCATAGATACCGATGGAAAATAAATAGGCACTCAAAACAAGTACATGTTCAAGCATCATTAACCAACTCCTTATCAATCTCAATTCATTTCAATACGAACAATAATTCAAGTGATTCGATTCTAACAGCAGGGAATATATTGGTAATAGATCTACATAAAGCTAAAGCATTTCTATTTTAGACAGGAATTCAAATTAAAGGATTATAACATTCATTTCCGTTGATTTTATTTGAATGGAATTCCTAGTTTTAAAGATTTATTATTGACGAGCTATAGCAATTGCACCTATTAAGGCGACTAAAAGAATTATTGAAATGAGTTCAAATGGAAGAAAAAAATCCTTTGATAAATGAATTCCAATTTGTTGTCTATTACTTATCAAATCTTGCTCTATTATTTGATTTGATTTTGTAGTCCAAATAATCCCGTACCATGACATATTTGGAGTAGTAATTAGTGAAATAAAAAGACTTGTACAAAACTATTGAAGTAACTCCATCCCCAACGGTCCAAAGATGAAAATCTTTGTAATATTATGAACCACTCATGAACATTACAGCAAAAATTATTAAATATTTATAGCTCCCACATAAATAAGGAGCTGCGTAGTAGATACAAAATATGAGTTTGATAGATTGTAGAATAAGGATATACAAAAAAGAACCAATCCCAACGAAAAGGCCAAATAAATTGGATTGGGAAGTAATACTACTCCTAGACTTCCTAATATACGACCCGATCCCAGAAAGACATAAAGAAAATCATGTAAAGGTCCAGGTAAACCCATTTGAATTTATATAAAAAAAATAGATAAATCAAAATATGTCATGACTTTGTTCACCTGACCGAGAAAAAAGAAGTTATCTTTAAGGATACTTCTTAATTGAATTAAATTGGAATAGGTATGATGTAGATTGATGTAGATACAGTTATGGGACTACCCTTATTCTTTATCCGAAAGAGGAGTTTGAAACTCTCTATTTTGAAATCATTAGTTGAATAGAAATCGATTTTCAATCCAAATTAAGCCATGATTCTAGCCAACCAACCTATTGACCAAGCAAAAAACCTCATTCTTTTGGATCCATAAATGATGGAATGGTTTTTGAATCAAGGATTTTTTCCATTTTGTATTTGAGGTGAATTTGAAATTGTTCGAATTATGTAATCGTCAATTGTTGACACCGATAACCAACCTAAAGTAATTTGATTATAATTCAATTCATGACGATTATAAGTAGGAAGTTCATATTCTTCAGTCATTGATAAACAATTTGTTGGACAATACTCAACGCAATTACCACAAAAATATATAGATTCCAAAATCAATACTGTAATTAAGTAATCGTTTCTTTTGAATATCCGTTTCCAATTTCCAATCAACAAGGGGTAAATCTATAGGACATACACGAACACATACTTCACAAGTAATGCATTTATCAAATTCAAAGCGGGTTCATCCTCGAAAAAGTTTCGATGTGATCAATTTTTCGTACGGGTATTGAATAGTTACAGGTAAACGATTCACATAGGACAAGGTAATCATGAAACCTTGACCAATGTACCTTGCAGCTCGTATTGTTTGTTGACCATAATTCATGAACTCAGTTACCATAGGAAACATATCGTAAAAGTCTATAAATAATTTTATACTTGTTTCTTTCTCTTGTTTGAGACAAGTTGTGAATATAGTATATTATATCCCTTTACAGTGAAAGAAGTTGGAATAAAGTTACTAATAATAGATTACCTAGAGAAATAGGTAAAAGAAATTTCCATCGAAGATTTAATAATTGGTCCATTCTCAGTCTCGGTAAAGTCTCACCTCATACGGCTCCTCAGAGGCACAAATAAATCTAGGTACCTTTCGACATTTTTATCTTGATATGTTTATAGGATAGTTAAACTCTTATCCTAAGGTAGACCAATGGAATTATGTCTGCTATTTCTAAAAAATATACATTTCTAATAAATAAAAGTGCTTCTGAATTGATCTCATCTTTTAAGCATTTTCATTTTTCTTTGTTGATTAATAACTTTATCCTTGAATAAAAAAAGAGTTTTTTTAGAGGAATATCACATAGCTATTTCAACCTATCATTTTCCATTACAAAAAAGAATTAGACATTGCATTAGTTCATGCATCATGACAAGAATTCTATCTCTCTAAATATAATGGGTATATAGGAAAGAAAGAATAAAAAAAGACCTATTTTTTGCAATTATGTTCTTTCGAGTTTATTTCGTTCCTATTCTCCTTTCTCAAAAAAGGGGGACATTATCAAAGTAAAAGATTACTTCGTTCTTGATACTTATTTACTTAATCAGTGGATAGGATACTCTGGATCAAAATCATGGGAAGCAATTCTTACTTGTTTCTACTAACTTAAAGCCCCAATTTGAATTCCTTTTAGGTACATCCTGTTGGATAATTTACAGAATCTCCATTACTAATCCTTTACGTATCTTGGTCTTCCTAACCATCCACTCATTTTTGTTAACCTTCCATTATGGTAATACATCTATGTTAATAGATAGTAAAAACTCCATACAGTTGATCTTTTGAACCCATTTCAAGCCATGATGCCCAATCAACCAATCTTGGGGTAAACAGTCTCGACTGCTTTGTTTATATTTACTTTCATTTCATTCTTGTACATAGGAAATGAGATTCAATCCCTTTAACTACAAATTCAAGAACCGTTTTATTTCACTCATATAACTATCTAGTTTAGTTCATCAACCCGAATTCTGAATAAAAAAAGAAAAAATATATATTCAACTAATTTAACTTTCTTACTGGAAAGAAAAGAAATAGGGAAAATTTTATGTCTCACCAAATCACACGTAGAGATATTGATAATACACATAGAGTTAATGGTATTTCATAACTAATTAATTGAGCAGTAGCTCTTAAACCACCTAAAAAGGAATATTCATTATTTGATCCATATCCTAACATAAGAAGTCCAACGGGAGCAAGACTTGAAACATCAATCCATAAAAAACACCAATACTAAGATAAATTAGAATAAGGCGATAACCAAAAGGACTTACTGAATAACTTAGTAAAATGGATATGACTGCTATGGATGGTCTGATACTAAATAAATGAGTATCCCCTCTCGAGGAAAAATATTCTCTTTGAAAAGTAGTTTTACCCCATCTACTAGAGCTTGGAGAATTCCTAAGGGGCCAACGTATTCAAGTCCAATACGTTGTTGCACCCATGCAAATATTTCTCTTTCTAACCAAACAATTACTAGTACACGTAGTGTGATTCCTAATACAAGACTCAAAATAGGGACAAGCACCCATATGATCCCATAGACTTCTTTTAAGAATTCTAATTTGGAAAATGAATGGATTGCTTGTAGTTCTGTTGTATTATCAATTATCATTTCAACGATCAACTTGTCCCATAATGATATCTATACTACCTAGTATCGTCATAATATCAGCCAATTTCATTCTTTTAACTAACTGAGGCAGAATTTGCAAGTTGATAAAACTCGGTGGGCAAATTTTCCATCTCCAAGGAAAACACTCTGATCTCCTATCAGAAAAATTCCCAATTCTCCTTTTGGTGCTTCGACTCTTACATAAACTTCTTGTTTGGACAATTCAAAAGTTGGTGAAGGTTTTTTACTAATAAACCGATATTCAAAATCATTCCATTCAGTATTATTTACTCTATCAAAGCGTCGGATTTCTAAATTCTCAAAGGGCCCCACCTGGAATTCTTTCCAGAGCTTGTTGGATAATTTTTATGGATTCTGTCATTTCACCAATTCGTTCTAAATAATGAGCTAAAGAATTTCCTTCTTTTTGCCATTGAACCTCCCAATCAAATTCGTCATAACACTCATAATGATCAACTTTACGAAGGTCCCATTGTATTCCGGAAGCTCATAGCATTGGTCCTGATAAACCCCAATTTAGTACTTCTTCTCCTCCAATAATGCCTATGCCCTCAACTCATTCTAAAAAAATAGGATTCCATGTAATAAGCTTTTAATATTCAGCAACCCCTGTTAAAAAATAATCGCAAAAATCCAAACATTTATCTATCCATCCATGAGGTAGATTAGCAGATATTCCTCCAATATGAAAATAATTATGCATCATTTGCATACCAGTGGTAGCTTTGAATAGGTCATATATCAATTCTTGTTCTCAAAAAATATAGAAGAAAGGGGTTTGTGCCCCAATATCTGCCATAAAAGGACCAAGCCATAACAAATGGGAAGCTATACGACTCAACTCCAACATAATGGCTCTGATATAGCTAGCCCTTTTAGGTGCTTGAATATTGCCTACTTGTTCGGGTCCATTTATGTTTATTGCTTTTGTGAACATAGTAGCTAAATAATCCCAACGTGTTACATAAGGCAAATATTGTATAATTATTCAATTTTTCGTAATTTTCTCCATTCCTCTGTGTAAGTAACTCAATATTGGTTCATAGTCGATAACATCTTCACCATTGAGAGTAACGATAAGTCGAAGAACACCATGCATTGATGGGTGGTGAGGACCCATATTGACTATCATGAGGTCTTTTCTTGTAGTTGGTGCAATCATAAGTTTTTTACCGAGTCATTCTTCCATGAATTGCTGAAAGTAAAAAGAAGTTCATCAAAATTGAAACGCATAAGTTTAAATGATATCACTCTTTAAATTAACGAGTTTTTATCTCTCGAATATCCAACCGATCAATTAATTCTTTATAACGTACTCTATTTTTTTTTGACAAATAAGCCAGTAATCGTTGACGTTTTCCCAAAATTTTTCGCAAACCTCTCTGAGATGAATAGTCTTTTTTGTGCAATTCCAAATGTGAAGTAAGTCTCCTTATCTTAGTGGTGAAACTGAATACTTGAAATTCAACAGACCCTCTGTTTTCTTCATTTTCTTTTTGAGAAATAACCGAAATGAATGAATTTCTTACCATAAAAAAAAGCCTCCTCTCCCTTTTTACAGATATGGATTTTACCGATCAGTAATAATAATGTCATTTATTTTAATGTGGTATATACAATAATCTAATTCAAATTTCTTTATGAACTCCTAATTTTATGAATTCAAATGAATCAATCCAATTGAAAATTAGATTTAGATAGGGAGAGAAAAGGATTGGCACATTTTCGTATTCACAAAAGCGAAGAATTTAGACCTAAAATGAAGAGGGTTCTGTTGATTCATTTCTAGATCGAATTGATACATTATTCATTTAGTATTGGATATTTAGAATGAAATGTAAGACAAGATGTGTGATATATGTATTTATTTGCTTTCATATATCCTATATAGTAGAGGATATATAGGAAAAATGTACTATCAACGAATTTTCAATAATGGATACAAATGTATCCTTAACATACTGAAACAGCTGCCATTATTGGTATCAAACCAATAGCGATTCATACATGCTAAATCTTCTAATCGATAATTAGGCCAAAGAAAGAACTTCAATTTCATTAATTGATTTATCTCTCTATCAAGGTGATTACTGTCACCTAGAACTTGGCTGCTATTCTTTTTGTTCCAAAATACAGGATTTCTGTCTACATCACTCCTATTCTTTAAATTGATACAAATTAGAATTCTTAATTTTCAACAATGCCTAAATGAGAAAATATTTTCAGGAACAAGCAAATCCAAATGATTTTTGTCTCTATTTCTTGTTATTCTTTCATGTGGTGGAATAGATTCATCAAAATTATTCTTAGCAACATATCTTTGCTCTCGGTATCTTTGATTAGTTTGGTGCTTACTCTTATGAACCAACAAAATACTGATGGTTTGATACATAATAAACTGTCCATCATTTTTTACATACAAACGAATGGGTTCGATAATCAATATTCCCCTTTTCACCAATTCTAGAAGAGTTAAATTCTTCTGAATCAGCATCATATCCAAACTCATTTCTCCCCTTTGACTCGAGGATATAGAAATTTTTCTTGGATCTATTAGACTAAGTAGGAAACAATATACCTTAATATCATTGATCGTTCTTTGATTCAAAGTATCGTCCCATCTCAATTGAAAAAGCAAATAACGTTTCAGGAACAAATCTAGTTTGCTTCCATGTTACTTTTGCATTGTTTTTTCTTTTTACCTTTTTTTCATGTCCGATCTCGCATAATCTTCTTTAATATCTTTTTGTTGGTTTGAAAAACGGATCCAAGATCCCCTTAGCTTGTGGTTTTTTCTTCTTAATTCTAATTCTTTATTTTTTTATTTAATGGTATCAAAAAACTTCCCTTTTGCTTTTAATTAATCTTTTGATTTTGATTTTCATTACTATTTTCATTTCTATTCAAATTTAAAAGAAGTAATTTGCTTGGTATAAACCAAGATTTTGTTTTATATGTATTATAATGTAACAAAAATTCTGGGAAGAACCAAAGTTCCAGATTCAATATGGGATGCTTTAGTATTTTTTTCATTCATCCCCATCCAATCAAAAAAAGACTTTTGGGGAGTTCGGTAAATTCATTTCTGGAATCATAAGATAAAAATTATTTTTTTGATCAATTATTTGATAATTATTAGTAACAATCTGAGTATTTTTATTACTATTGGCATCGATCGTGATCTAGGCCCCAATATCGACTTTTTGTTTGAGATTGAAATTGATAATTTTCCAATCCAAATATTTCCTATTGGGAGTTTTTTTCCATATATAGAATATTCCCTTTCCTAGATAATTATTGATAGGGATACTCCTCAGCATATCAAAAAAAGTTCCTTATATGTGTTGTAATTATAAGAAATCTCTTGATTCTTATTTCCTTCAAACAGCGATCTAGAAATAAATGAGTCCTTTTTATTTTTAGAATTGATAGATTTATATGATAAAAGATCATATTTATAGTATTTTTGAAAATTATCTTTTTGATTCAATAATGAATAGACTTCCAAAATATTTTCTTTTTTGGAATCAATTAATTGGTCTTTTTCATATAAATTCCATTTGCTGAAATTTTTCCTTTTAACCATACGACGTTGATAAACTCTATTCTGCCATTGTTGTGGTATTAATCTAGACCATCTGATCTGAGATAAATCGTATTCATAATGCCGTCTTAACCAATTTTTCCATTGATTCATTTCAGAACTCGAAAGTTTGTTGTCCTTTAGTTTAGAATGAACTATTCCTTGTGTTTCAAAAGAATCCTTTATTTTATGCTTAAGAAAAAAGGGATTCCTTGTTATTGAAGAAATGATTTGAATTTGTACAAGTTAATAACTTGGGGTTGTGATAATTTGTAAAATACATATGCCTGTGATAAGTACGATAAGTCATAAAGAATATGTGAATTTGTCTTACTATTACTAATATTATATTGTGACTTTTTTATAGTCGAAATAAACTCAATTGGATTTTGATTTTTTT
>NC_036255.1:5173715-5178715 GCF_002742605.1 Olea europaea var. sylvestris | reverse complement strand
CATCCATTAGTGCTTGTACGGGGGGCTTTCTTCTAAGGCAAAACGCTTCCCTACCGATGTATTTTTACATCCAACATCTTCGGCATATCCCTTAGCCCCGTTCATCTTCGACGCAAGAGCGCTCGATCAGTGAGCTATTACACTCTCTTTCAAGGGTGGTTGCTTCTAGGCAAACCTCCCGACTATCTCTACACCCCTACCTCCATTATCACTGAGCGATCATTTAGGGGCCTTAGCTGGTGTTCTGGGCTATTTCCCTCTCAACGATGAAGCTTATCCCCCATTGTCTCACTGGTCGACCTTGACCCCTATTATTTTAAGGTCATATCTAATATTCAAAGTTTGCCTCAATTTAGTATCGTTCTCGCAACCCGCATCGAAACATTGCTTTATCCCTAGATGTCCAGTCAACTACTGCGCCTCAATGCATTTTACGGAAAACCAGCTAGTTCTGGGTTCGAATGGTTCGTAGAACTATTTACTCGATTGCAGACATTTATGGAACACCTCTAACAGAGGGACAAATAGTCAATTTTGAAAGAACTTATTGTCAACCTCTTTCAGATATGAATCTATCTGATTCAGAAGGGAAGAACTTGCATCAATATCTCAATTTCAATTCAAACATGGGTTTGATTCACACTAAATGTTCTGAGAAATATTTACCATCCGAAAAGAGGAAAAAATGAAGTCTTTGCCTAAAGAAATGCGTTGAGAAAAGGCAGATATATAGAAGAGATAGTGCTTTTTCAATTCTCTCAAAATGGAATCTATTCCAAATATATATGCCATGGTTCTTTACTTCAACAGGGTACAAATATCTAAATTTGATATTTTTAGATACTTTTTCAGACCTATTTCCGATACTAAGTAGCAGTCAAAAATTTGTATCCACTTTTCATGATATTATGCATGGATCAGGTATATCATAGAGAATTCTTCAGAAAAATTATGTCTTCCACAATGAAATCTGATAAGTGAGATTTCAAGTAAGTGTTTACATAGTCTTCTTTTGTTCGAAGAAATGATTCGTCGAAATAATGAGTCACCATTGATATCGACACATCTAAGATCGCCAAATGGTTGGGAGTTCCTCAATTCAATCCTTTTCCTTCTTGTTGTTGTTGGATATCTCATTCGTACACTTCTCTTTATTTTCCAGGCCTCTAGTGAGTTACAGACAGAGTTCAAAAAGGTCAAATCTTTGATGATTCCATTATCTATGATTCAGCTGTGAAAACTTCTGGATAGGTATCCTACATCTGAATCGAATTCTTTCTGGTTAAAGAATCTCTTTCTAGTTGCTCTGGAACAATTAAGAGATTCTCTAGAAGAAATACGGGGTTCTGGTTCTTGCGACAACATGCTTGGTCCCACTTATGGGGTCAAATCAATACATTCTATGAAGAAATATTTGAATATCAATCTCATTGATCTCATACCAAATCCCATCAATCGAATTACTGTTTGAAGAAATACGAGACATCTAAGTCATACAAGTAAAGAGATATATTCATTGATAAGAAAAATAAACAATATGAATGGAGATTGGATTGATGATAAAATAAAATCCTAGGTCACGAACAGTGATTCGATTGATGATGAAGAAAGAGAATTCTCGGTTCAATTCTCCACCTTAACGATAGAAAAAAGGATTGATCAAATTCTATTGAGTCTGACTCATAGTGATCATTTATCAAAGAATGACTATGGTTATCAAATGATTGAACAACTGGGAGCAGTTTACTTACGATACTTAGTTGACATTCATAAAAAGTATCTATTGAATTATGAGTTCAATACATCCTATTTAGCAGAAAGACGGGTGTTCCTTTCTCATTATCAGACAACCACTTATTTACCAACTTCGTATGGGACTAATACTTTTCATTTCCCATCTCATTGAAAACCCTTTTCGCTTCGGTTAGCCTTATCCCTCTCTAGGGGGATTTTAGATAGTTCTATAGGGACTGGACGATTCTATTTGGTCAAATACCTAGCGACAAACTCCTATGTTCCTTTCATTAAGGTATTTCTGAACAAGTAACTGGATAACAAGCCTAATGGTTTTCTTATTGATGATATCAATATTAATGATAGTGACGATATTGATGCTAGTGACGATATCGATCGTGACCTTGATACGGAGCTGGAACTGCTAACTATGATGAATGCGCTAACTATGGATATGATGCCGAAAATAGACCGATTTTATATCACCCTTCAATTCGAATTAGCAAAAGCAATGTCTCCTTGCATAATATGGATTCCAAACATTCATGATCTGGATGTGAATGAGTCGAATTTACTTATCCCTCGGTCTATTAGTGAACCATCTCTTTGAAAGATGTTCCACTAGAAATATTCTTGTTATTGCTTCGACTCATATTCTCCAAAAAGTGGATCTCTCTCTAATAGCTCCGAATAAATTAAATACATGCATTAAGATACGAAGTCTTCTTATTCCACAACAGCAAAAGCACTTTTTCACTCTTTCATATACTAGGGGATTTCACTTGGAAAAGAAAATTTTCCATACTAATGGATTCGGGTCCATAACCATGGGTTCCAATGCACGAGATCTTGTAGCACTTACCAATCAAGTCCTATCGATTAGTATTACACAAAAGAAATCAATTATAGACACTGATACAATTAGATCCACTCTTTATAGACAAACTTAGGATTTGCTATCCCAGGTAAGATCGGTTCAAGACATGGGATCCTTTTCTATTAGATAGGAAGGGTTGTAGCACAAAATGTACTTCTAAGTAATCACCCCATAGGTCCTATATCTATCTATATGAAGAAGAGAATGGTACTTTGAACTTGGAACGAGCATGAAGAAATGAATGATGCTTCTTTATCTTTTGAGTTATTCTGCCAGATCGGTCGCTCAAGATCTTTGGTCTCTACATGGACACGATGAAAAAAAATGGGATCACTACTTATGGACTCGTTGGGAATGATTCTGATTTAGTTCATGGCCTATTAGAAGTAGAAGGCACTTTGGTGGGATCTTTATGGACAGAAACATATTACAGTCAATTTGATAATGATCGAGTGACATTGCTTCTTCGACTCGAATCAATGAATCCCTTATATATGATACAAAATGGATTTTGTTCTATCTTTCATCAGAGATTTCTCTATGAAAAATACAAAATAGAGTTTGAAGGGAGGGAGAAGGAGCTCTTGACTCGCAACAGATAGAGGAGGATTTATTCAATCACATAATTTTGGCTCCTAGAATATGGCACCCTTGGGGCTTTCTATTTGATTGTATCGAAAGGCCAATTGAATTGGGATTTCCTTATTAGTCCAGGTCATTTCAGGGTAAGCAGATCATTTATGATGAAGATGATGAGCTTCATGAGAATGATTTGGAGTTCTTGTACAGTGGAACCATGCAGTTACCAGACACGAGATAGATCTTCCAAAGAACAAGGCTTTTTTGAATAAGCCAATTCATTTGGGACCCTGCAGATCCCCTCTTTTTCCTATTCAAAGATCAACCCCCTAGCTCTGTGTTTTTACATCAAGAATTATTTTTAGATGAAGAGATGTCAAAGGGGCTTCTTACTTCCCAAACAAATCCTCCTACATCTATATATAAAGGCTGGTTTATTAAGAATACACAAGAAAAGCACTTAGAATTGTTGATTAATCGTTAGAGATGGCTTAGAACCAACAGTTCATTATCTAATGGATCTTTCTATTCTAATACTCTATTCGAGAGTTATCAGTATTTATCAAATCTATTCCTATCTAATGGAATGCTATTGGATCAAATGATAAGACATTGTTGAGAAAAAGATGGCTTTTCACTGATGAAATGAAAATTGGATATATGTAACAAGACAAAGATTTTCCATTCCTTAACCAGAAAGATATGTGGCCATGAAAGAGAAAGAGGGATTAAGTAGAACAGAATTGACTTGGTGGTAGAGTCGTGGAAATGCTTCTTTCTTCCATATTTTGGACCTTAGCTCCATGGAACAATATGTTACTACTAAAACATGGAAGAATTGAAATCTTAGATTAAAACACAATGTATGGATGGTATGATCTGCCCAAACAAGAATTCTTGAATAGGGAACAACCAGTTCAGATATTCACAATCAAGAAGTACTGGATTTTCTTTCGAATAGGCCCTGAAAGGAGAAGGAAGGCTGGAATGCCAACAAGCATCTATTATTAAATTCGCTAGACCTGATAGTACCCATTTTGGGAACGTCCAGTGCTAAAGTCACTGAATGGGTAAGTCGCCCATCCCCGGACTATGTAATTTGCTGGGTTACGAACGGGCATTTTACTAGAAGTTTCTAATCTACCCTTGTGTGATTCCTGTTGAAGCATATACTTGAGGATGGGTGCAGGGGGGACAATTTTTAGGCAGACTCCCCATTTATTAGATAGAGAAGATCACCAAGATTTCATGATTTGCTACCGAACTTATTCCAATTCCAAGAGCTCGGATCGTATCAGTATTGATATACTAATTCGATCTGAGCTCTCTTATTGAACTGCTCATTCAATGAGCATTCTCAATATTATGTCTTAAAGAGGACTTGAACCTCCACACTCTTTAGCATGAGATTTTGAGTCTCGCATGTCTACCATTTCACCACCAAGGCATCTTGAAAGTGAATCATATTCCATGAATATGATATCTATCTAGTGTGATGTATGGAATATATGACAAGGGTGGAGTATTTCTATTGATCAGCCTGAGTTGGACATCCAATTGCTTTGATTTGAATTATCTGGAGAATACCTTTTGTATATATCAAAAAGATAGCCAATTAAACCTATTTCTCGATTCAATAGAAGCTCAAAGAGGTGAATAGGGTCCCAAATAATGAGAGATATGTAAAAAATAGGTCTGATTACGCCTATTCCTAATCCTAAACGGAATGGAACGATGTAGGGATCCATATATAAACATAGTATCTATTTAGATATGCTCAAATGACCCCTTGAGAATGTATATAACCCTA
>NC_036255.1:5153715-5171215 GCF_002742605.1 Olea europaea var. sylvestris | reverse complement strand
AAAAGTCCCCGATAGGGCTTAGTTGATCCATGATTTATGTTCATCTTTCGTTTCCTTTTCATTTGTTTTGAGAAATCTATCGATCAATTCCGATTCTTTCTTTTTCTCTTGATTCTTTTCTGATCGAGATGTATAGATCCTTTTCATGGATTAATGAAATTGTGCAAAAGCTCTATATGCCTCTGCCATTTTATGAATCTCTTCCTTTTTGCATATGGCATCGCCACTCCCTTTGGCAGCATCCACTAATTCGAAACTTAATTTGGAAGCCATATTTCGACTCAGACGCTTTCAGGATACCAATAATAACCAACGAATGGCAAGTGCTTTCCCTTGTGTGGATCTTGTTTCAATGGGAACTTGATGAGTTGATCCACCTACATGTCTTGCTTTTACTACTATATCGGGAGTTACTCCACATACTGTTTGACGTAAAAAAGATATTGGATTTGTTTCTGTCTTTTGTTGAGTATTTTTCATGGCTCGATAGATAATTTGATAAGCCAATGATTTTTTTTTTGTGTTTCAGAATACGGTTAACCAACATGTTAACTAATCGATTATAATAAATTGGATCGGATTTTGCTATTTTTTCTTCTACGGTACCTCGACATGACACGAGCGTGAAAGGGGTTCAAGAATCTATTTTTTTATAAGGGCTAAATTCACTTATTTTGGTCTTTTTTACCCCATATTGTAGGGTAGATCTTGAAAGATATGAAGATCTCCCTCCAAGCCATACATACAACTTTCATCGAATACGACTTTTCGCAGAATTCTATATGCATCTTTAAGATTGAGTATGGAATTCTATTTACTCACTTTAAATTGAGTATCTGTTTCCCTCCCTTTCCTGCTAGGATTGGAAATCCTGTATTTTACATATCCATACGATTGAGTTCTTGGGTTTTCAAAATAGTGTAAAAAGAAGTGCTTCAAATCATTGCTATTTGACTCAGACATTTTCTAAAAAAGTCGAGAATTTGTTGACATGGACAAAGTTAGGGAAAACCTCTAAAATTATTTCCATATTGAACCTTGGACATATAAGAGTTCCAAATCGAATCTCTTTAGAAAGAAGATCTTTTGTTTCAAGGTAGCCTGCTCTAGTCCCCTTACGAAAATCTTGTTATTGGGTTAGCCATACACTTCACATGTTTCTAGCAATTCACATGGCATCATCAAATGATACAAGTTTTGGATAAGAAACTACAACGTAGAATGCCCTTGTTGAAGATCTTTTACTTCGATAGCATCTAGGATTACTCGAACAATGTTATATGTTACACCGAGTAAATCCTTAACCTTTCATCCTCTTACTAAGACTGAAGAATATTCTTGTAAATTATGGCTAATATCGGGTATATAAGTAGTGATTTCAAATCTAGATGTTAATCGTACTCTGGCAACTTTACGTAAGGCAGAATTTGGTTTTTTTGGGGTGATAGTGGAAAAGTTGATAGATAAGTCACCCTTACTGCCACTCTACAGAACCATATATGAGATTTTCAACTCATACAGCTCCTCGTTCAATTCTTTTGAATTCATTGGATCCTTTTCTACGTTTGACAATCCCTTCCCTTCTTCCACTCTGTCCCGAAGAGTAACTAGGACCATTTAGTCACGTTTTCATGTTCCAATTGAACACTTTCCATTTTTGATTATTTTCAAAGGAGAAGATTATTCTCTTTACCAAACATATGCGGATCCAATCACGATCCTATAATAAGAACAAGAGATCTTTCTCGATCAATCCCTTTGCCCCTCATTCTTCGAGAATCAGAAAGATCCTTTTCAAGTTTGAATTTGTTCATTTGGAATCTGGGTTCTTCTACTTCATTTTTATATAATATTTTCCCCTCTCTTTTTTATATCATTCCTTAAGTCCCATAGGTTTGATCCTGTAGAATTTAACCCATTTTCTCATTGAATGAAGGGTACGAAATCAATTTGATTGATTTTTCGATCAAATGTACTATGTGAAATCTTCGGGTTTTTCCTCTTCCTCTATCCCTATCCCATAGGTACAGTGTTTGAATCAATAGAGAACCTTTTCTTCTGTATGAATCGATCTTATTCCATTCCAATTCCTTCCCGATACCTCCCAAGGAAAATATCGAATGGATCCCAAATTGACGGGTTAGTGTGAGCTTATCCATGCGGTTATGCACTCTTCGAATAGGAATCTATCGTCTAAAAGATCCTGGCTTTTGTACTTTGGTGGGTCTCCGAGATCCTTTCAATGACTTATGTTGTGTTGAAGGGATATCTATCTAATCCGATCGATTGCGTAAAGCTCGCAATAGCAATGGAACTGGGGAACGTATACAGAAAAGATAGTTCTTTTCTATTATATTATTATTTTCTATTATATTAGATTATATTAGTAAGTGATCCCAGCTTAGTAAGTTCTTTCTTCCTTGATGAACTGTTGGCACCAGTCCTACATTTTGTCTCTGTGGACCGAGGAGAAAAGGGGCTCGGCGTGTACATGAGAGAAGCAAGGAGGTCAACCTCTTTCAAATATACAACATGGATTCTAGTAATGCAATGTATTTTGACTCTCATGTCTATCCGAATGAATCATCATTTCCACGGAGGTTAATCTTTGCCTACTATGTAAGAGGAGAGCAAGTTACAAATTCCATCTCAGTAGGACATGTATTTCTATTACTATAAAATTCATAAATGTAGTTAATGGTGGGGTTACCATTATCCTTCCTATAGTGACGAATCTTGTATGTGCTCTTAAGAAAAGGAATTTGTCCATTTTCTGGGGTCAAAAGGGGCGTGGAAACACATAAGAACTCTTGAATGGAAATGGAAAAGAGATGTAACTCCAGTTCCTTCGAAATCGCTAGTCAATCCTATTTTTGATAGGGCAGTTGGCAATTTAATCGGATTTTGACCATTATTTTCATATCTGTAATAGTGCAAAAAGAAGGCCCGGCTCCAAGTTGTTCAAGAATAGTGGCGTTGAGTTTTCGACCCTTTGACTTAGGATTAGTCAGTTTTATTTCTCAATGGGGGCCGAAAAGGGATATAACTCAATGGTAGAGTGTCATGTTGACGTGGTGGAAGTCATCAGTTCAAGCTTGATTATCCCTAAACCCAATGTGAGTTCTTCTATTTGGATTTGCTCCCCACCACGATTCAATGAGAATAGATAAGAGGCTCGTATAATTGACGTGAGGGGGTAGGGATGGCTATATTTCTGGGAGCGAACTCCGGGTGAATATGAAGTACATGGATACAAGTTATGCCTTGGAGTGAAAGACAATTCCAAATTCGCTTTGTCTACGAACAAGGAAGCTATAAGTAATGCAACAATGAATCTCATAGAGAGTTCGATCCTGGCTTAGGATGAACGCTGGCGACAAAGTGGTGTTTCCAGTGGTGGAGGGGTGAGTAACACGTAAGAACATGTCCTTGGGAAGGGAACAATAGCTGGAAATGACTGCTAATACCCCGTAGGCTGAGGAGCAAAAGGAGAAATCCACCCGAGTAGGGGCTTGCGTCTAATTAGCTAGTTGGTGAGGTAATAGCCTATGAAGGCAATGATCAGTAACTAGTTCGAGAGGATGATCAGCCACACTAGGACTGAGACATGGCCCAAACTTCGATGGGAGGCAGCAGTGGGGAATTTTCCTCAATGGGCGAAACCTGATGGAGCAATGCTGCATGGAGGTAGAAGGTCCACGGGTCGTGAACTTCTTTTCTCGAAAAAAAAGCAATGACAGTATCTGGGAAATAAGCATCGGCTAACTCTGTGCTAGCAATTGTGATAAGATAGAGGATGCAAGTGTTACCCAGAATGATTGGGCGTAAAGCATCTGTAGGTAGCTTTTTTAAGTTCATCGTCAAATCCCAGGGCTCAATCCTGGATAGGCGGTGGAAACTACCAAGCTGGAGTACGATAGGGGCAAAGAGAATTTCAGGTTGAGTGGTGAAATGCATAGAGATCGAAAAAAACACCAACGATGAAAGCACTCTGCTAGGCCGATACTGACACTAAGAGATGAAAGCAAGGGGAGCGAATGGGATTAGATATCCCAATAGTCCTAGCCGTAAATGATGGATACTAGGTGCTGTATGTATCGATCAGTGCAGTGCTATAGCTAATGCGTTAAGTATCTTACTTGGAGAGTATGTTTGCAAGAATGAAACTCAAAGGAATTAACGGGGGCCCACATAAGTAATGGAGCATGTGGTTTAATTCGATGCAAAGTGAAGAACCTTACTAGGGTTTGACATGCCGCGAATCCTCTTGAAAGAGAGGGGTACCTTCGGGAATGAGGACACAGGTGGTGCATGGATGTCGTCAACTCGTGCCGTAAAGTGTTGGGTTAAGTCCTGCAACGAGTGCAACCCTCGTATTTAGTTTCCATCATTGAGTTTGGAACCTTGGACAAACTGTCGGTGATAAGCAAGAGGAAGGTGAGGATGACATCAAGTCATCATGCCCCTTATACCCTAGGCGACACACATGCTACAATGGCCGGGAAGAAGGGTCACGATCTCATGAGGGTGAGCTAACCCCAAAAACTTATCCTTAGTTTGGATTACAGGGTGTAACTCGCCTGTATGAAGCCAGAATCGCTAGTAATCGTCAGTCAGCCATGCAGGTGATTACTAGCAATTTCGATGAGAAATTCTATTATCAATGAACGGTGATTACTAGCCCTGCATTCGGTATCCCCCTCCCTAAGGTTAAGGTAATGACTTTGGGCATGGCCAGCTCTTATAGTGTGACGGGCGGTGTGTACAGGGCCCGGGAATGAATTCTTTTTCCTTTTTGTAGGGACCAGGAGATTAGATCTAACCTTAAGAAGAATGCTTGGTATAAATAACTCACTTGGTCTTCGACCCCCTCAGTCACTATGAACGCCCCCGATCAGTGCAATGGTATGTGTCTATTTATCTATCTCTTGACTTGAAATGGAAACATGTTTGAAAAAGGATCTTAGAGTATATAGGGTTGGGCTAGGAGGGTCACTTAACACCTTCTTTTTTCTTCTCATCGGAATTATTTCACAAAGACTCATAGGGTAAGGAAGAAGGGAGGAGCAAGCACACTTGGAGAACGCAGTACAACGGAGAGTTGCATACTATATTTAGGAAGGATGAATCACTCTCGAAAAGGATTCTATTCATTTTCTCCCAATTGGTTGGACCATAGGTACGATGATTTACTTCACGAGCGAGGTCTCTAGTTCAAGTCCAGGATGGCCCAGTTGTACCAGGGAAAAGAATAGAAGAAGGATCTGACTACTTCATGTATGCTCTACTTGGCTCGGGGAGATATAGCTTAGTTGGAAGAGCTCCTCTCTTGCAATTGGGTCACTGTGATTATAGGTTGGATGTCTAATTGTCTAGGCGATAATGATAGTATCTTGTACCTAAATCGATGGCTCACTTTTTGTAAGTAATAGGGAAGAGGACAGAAACATGCTACTGAAAGACTCTACTGAGATAAAGATAGGCTATCAAAAACGTAGAGGAGGTAGGATGGGTAGTTAGTTAGATCTAGTATGGATCATACATGGACGGTAGTTGGAGTCGGCGGCTCTCCCAGAGGTCCCTCATCTGAGATCCCTGGGGAAGACGATCAAGTTGGCCTTTGTAAATGGCTTGATGTACTACTCCCTTCAACCCTTTGAGAAAATGCAGTAAAAGAAAAGGAAGGAAAATCCATGGACCAACCCCATCATCTCTACCCAGTAGGAACTACGAGATCACCCTAAGGGTGTCTTTGGCATCCAGGGGTTACAGACTGACCATAGAACCCTGTTCAATAAGTGGAATGCATTAGCTGTCTGCTCTCAGGTTAGGCAGTAAGGGTCAGAGAAGGACAATCACTCTTTCTTAAAACCAGCATTCTTAAGGCCAAAGAGTCGGGAGGAAAGGGAGGAATGCTCTTCGTTGGTTTTCCTATAGCTAAAACCTCTGGAACCATAAGAATCCTTAGTTAGAATGGGATTCCAACTCAGCACCTTTTATGTGAGATAGAGCATAGTACGATGAAGTTGTAAGCTGTGTTCGAGGGAAGTTATTGTCTATCGTCGGCCTCAATGGTAGAATCAATCGAGGGGCCTGAGAGGTGGTGATTTATCCTACAACGGATGTCAGAGTTTCGAGTTCGCTTATCTCCAACTCATGAACTTAGCCGATACAAAGCTATATGATAGCACCCAATTTTTCTAATTCGGTGATTCGATCTATGATTTATCATTCATGGAAATGATAAGATCCATCCATTTAGCCATACCTTAGGATGGCATAGCCTTAGAAGGGCGATGTTCAAATGAGGAAAGGCTTACGGTGGATACCTAAGGACCTAGAGACGAGGAAGGGCGTAGTAATCGACGAAATGCTTCGGGGAGTTGAAAATAAGCATAGATTTGGAGATTCCCGAATAGAGAAACCTTTCAAACTACTGTTGAAGCCATGCATAGGTAAGAGACAACGTGGCTAACTGAAACATCTTAGTACCTAGAGGAAAAGAAAGCAAAAGCGATTCCAGTTGTAGTGGCGAGCAAAACGGGAGCAGCCTAAATCATGAAAATGAAGTTGTGAGAGAGCAATACAAGTGTCATGCTGCTAGGCGAAGCAGCAGAAATGCTACATCCTAGATGGCAAAAGTCTAGTAGCCAAAAGCATCACTAGCTTACGCTCTGACCCGAGTTACATGGGAGACGTGGAATCTCGTGTGAATTAGCAAGGACCACATTACAAGGCTAAATACTCTTGGGTGACCGATAGCAAAGTAGTACCATGAGGGAAGGGTGAAAAGCTCCCAAGCAATGGGAGGAGCCAAGTCTCTGATCGTGTGCCTGTTGAAGAATGAGTCGACGACTCATAGGTAGTAGCTTGGTTAAGGGAACCCATTGGAGCCATAGCAAAAGTAAGTCTTCATAGGGAAATTGTCACTACTTATGGACCCAAACCTAGGTGATCTATTCATAACCAAGATGAAGCTCGAGTGAAACTAAATGGAGTTCCAAACCAACTGATGTTGAAGAATCAGCATATGAGTTGTGGTTAGGGCTAAAATGCCACTCAAACCCAGAGCTAGCCATTTCTCCCCGAAATGCATTGAGATGCAACAGTTGACTCAACATCTTGGTATAAAGCACTGTTTCGATGCAGACTATGAGAGCGGTACCAAATTGAGGCAAACTTTGAATACTAGATATGACCTCAAAATAACTGGGGTTAAGGTCGGCCAGTGAGACGATGGGGGATAAGCTTCATCATCGAGAGGGAAACAGACTAGATAACCAGCTAAGGTTCCTAAATGATCGCTCAGTGATAAAAGAGATAGGGGTGTAGAGATAGCTAGGAGGTTTGCCTAAAAGCAGCCACACTTGAAAAAGTGTGTAATAGCTCACTGATCTAGCACTCTTACGTCGAAGATGAATGGGACTAAGCGATTTGTTGAAGCTTTGGGATGTAAATATACATCGGTAGGGGAGTGTTCCACCTTAGAAGGAAGCCCCCACGTGAGCAGTGGTGGACGAAGCGGAAGCAAGAATGTCGGCTTGAGTAATGCAAACATTGATGAGAATCCAATGCCCCAAAAATCTAAGGGTTCCTTCGCAAGGTTCGTCCACGGAGGGTGAGTTAGGGCCTAAGATCAGGATGAAAGGCATAGTCGATGGACAACAAGTGAATATTCCTATACTATCCCTTGTTGGTCCCGATGGATGGAAGATGCTAGGTTAGCCAAAAGCTGGTTATCGATTCGAGAACGTAAGGTGCCCCTGTTATTTCAGGGTAAGAAGGGGTGGAGAAAATGCCTCGAGCCAATGTTTGAGCACCAGGGGCTACAGTGCTGAAGTAACCCATGCCATACTACTAGGAAAAGCTCGAACGACCTTTAAACAAAAGGGTACCTATACCCGAAATCGACACAGGTGGGTAGGAAGAGAATACCTAGGGGTGCGAGATAACTCTCTTTAAGGAACTTGCCAAAATATCCTTGTAACTTCTAGAGAAGGGGTGCCTCCTTACAAAGGGGTTTGCAGTGACCAGGCCCGGGTGACTGTTTACGAAAAACACATGTCTTCGCAAAGTCATAAGACCATGTATGGGGCTGGCGCCTGCCCACTGCCGAAAGGTCAAAGAAGTTGGTGACCTGATAATAGAGGAGTCGACGACCAAAGCCCTGGTGAATTGCGACTGTAACTATAACAGTCCTAAGGTAGCAAAATTCCTTATCGGGTAAGTTTCGACTCGCACGAAAGGCGTAACGATCTGAGTACTACCTCGAAAAGAGGCTTAGTGAAACAGACATGTCTGTGAAGATACGGACTATCGGCATCTGGATAGAAAGACCCTATGAAGCTTCACTATTCCCTGAGATTGGGTTTAGGCCTTTCCTGCGCAGCTTAGGTGGAAGGCGAAGAAGGCCTCCTTCCGGGGGGGGCCCAAGCCATCAGTGAGATACCACTCTGGAAGAGCTAGAATTCTAACCTTGTGTCAGGACCTACGGGCCAAGGGACAGTCTCAGGTGGACAGTTTCTGGAGTTTCGTTCATTGGCATGTATCAAATCATATTTCACTAAAATTTCATATGAGTTTTGTTCATTGGCGCGTTTCCAATCAAATTTGAAAAAAAAAATTCCCTTCATTTTATTTAATTAAAGCGATTCCAATAAAATTCGACTAAAATTTCACCAAAGTTTCTTCATTAGCATGTATCAAATCAAATTTGACCAAAATTTCAAATGGGTTTCTTTGGTCAGTGCTTTCCAATCAAATTTGACTAAAATTTCATGCTGATTTTTTTCTTGGCCTATTTCGAATGAATTTGACTAAAATTTTACATTAGTTTTGTTTATTGATGCGATTGCAATAAAATTTGACTAAAATTTCACCAGGGTTTCTTTTATTGGCATGTATCAAATCAAATTTGACTAAAATTTCATTAGTGTTTTGTTAGTTGGTGCGTTTCCAATAAAATTTGACTAAAATTTCACATGAGTTTGGTTCTTTGACGCATTTCGAATTAAATTTGACTGAAATTTCTGATGGGTTATTACGTTGGTATGTTTCTAATCAAGTTTGACTGGAATTTCACATGAGTTTTGTTCATTAGCCCAATTCATATAAAATTTGACAAAAATTTCACACGAGTTTCGTTCAATGGCGTGTATCAAATCAAATTTGACTAAAATTTCCCTTAAGTTTATTTCATTGACGTGTTTCTAATAAAATATGACTTAAATTTTCCAAGGTTTCGTTCATTGGCGTGTATCAAATTAAATTTGACTAAAATTTCATATGGCTTTTGTTGGGCGCCTTTTCAATCAAATTTGACTAAAATTTCATATGGCTTTTGTTGGGCGCCTTTTCAATCAAATTTGACTAAAATTTTACACGAGTTTGGTTAAATGGTAAATTTCTAATCAAATTTGACTAAAATTTCATGCGAGTTTTTTCATTGGAGCGTTTCCAATCAAATTTGAAAAAAATTTCACATGAGTTTTGTTTATTGACACGATTCCAATAAAATTTGACTAGAATTTCACAAGGCTTTTGTTCATTGATGTGTATCAAATCAAATTTGACTAAAATTTCATCCGAATTTTATTTGTTGGTGCGTTTCCAATCAAATTTAACTAAAATTTCATATGAGTTTAGTTCTTTGACACATTTCGAATCAAATTTGACTAAAATTTCGTGCGGGTTTTTTATTGATGTATTTCCAATCAAAATTGACTGAAATTTCACATGAGTTTTGTTCATTGGCCTGTTATAATTTGACCAAAATTCACATGAGTTTCGTTCATTGGCATGTATCAAATCATATTTTACTAAAATTTCACATGAGTTTTGTTCATTGGAGCTTTTCCAATCAAATTTAAAAAAAAATTCCCTTAATTTTATTTAATTGAAACGATTCCAATGAATTTTGACTAAAATTTCACGAAGGTTACTTCATTAGCATGTATCAAATCAAATTTGACTAAAATTTCAAACGGGTTTTTTCATTGGTGCTTTTCCAATCAAATTTGACTAAAATTTCATTGAGATTTTGTTCCTTGGCACGTTTTTAATCAAATATGACAAAAATTACTTGGGCTTGGTTCATTAACACATTTCAAATCAAATTTGACTAAAATTTCATGCGAGTTTTTTTGTTGGCCCGCTTCCAATCAAATTTGACTAAAATTTCACATGAGTTTTATTTATTGACGTGATTTCGATAAAATTTAACTAAAATTTCACCATAGTTTCATTTAATTGCATGTATCAAATCAAATTTGACTAAAATTTCATTTGAGTTTTGTTCGTTGGCACGTTTCCAATGAAATTTGACTAAAATTTCATATGAGTTTGCTTCATTGGCGCATTTCGAATATAATTTGACTAAAATTTCTTGTGGGTTACTACATCGGCACGTTTCCAATCAAATTTGACTAGAATTTCCCACGAGTTTTGTTCATTAGCCCAATTCATATAAAATTTGACTAAAATTTCACATAAGTTTCGTTCATTAGCGTTTATCAAATCAAATTTGACTGAAATTTCACATGAGTTATGTTCATTGGCGTGTTTCCAAACAAATTTGACAAAAATTTCCCTTAAATTTATTTCACTGACGCAATTCCAATAAAATATGCTTAAATTTCACCATGGTTTCATTCATTGGCGTGTATCAAACCAAATTTGACTAAAATTTCATCTGAATTTTGTCCATGGGCGCGTTTCCAATCAAATTTTACTAAGATTTTACATGAGTTTGGTCAAATGGCAAATTTCGAATCAAATTTGACCAAAATTTCTTGAGGGTTTTTACGTTGGCACATTTCCAATCAAATTTAACTAAAATTTCACATGAATTTTGTTCATTAATGCGGTCACAATCAAATTTGACTAAAATTTCACCTAGTTTTCGTTCATTGGAGTGTATTAAATCAAATTTCACTAAAATTTCACATGGGTTTGCTTCATTAGCGCATTTCCAATGACATTTGACTAAAATTTCACGTAAGTTTGGTTCATTGGCACATTTTGAATCAATTTTGACAAAAATTTCAAGCTGATTCTTTCGTTGGCTAGTTTCTTATAAAATTTGACAAAAATTTTACCATGGTTTCGCTTGTTGGCGTGTATCAATTCAAATTTGAGTAAATTTTCATCTGAGTTTTGTACATTAGTGCGTTTACAATCAAATTTACTAACATTTCATGGGAGTTTGGTTCATTGACGCATTTGGAAACAAAATTAACTAAAATTTCGGGCGAGTTTTTCGTTTGTCCATTTCCAATCAAATTTGACAAAAATTTCATCAAGATTTTGCTTCTTGGAAAGTTTTCAATCAAACTTGACTAAAATCTGACACAAATTTTGTTCATTGACACATTTCAAGTCAAATTTGACTAAAATTTCATGCGAGATTTTTCGTTGGCGCGTTTCCAATCAAATTTGACTAAAATTTCACATGCATTTTGTTCATTAACGCGATTACAATCAAATTTGACTAAAATTTCACTTGGATTTTATTCTTTGGCATGTATCAAATCATATTTGACTAAAATTTCATCTGAATTTTGTTCATTGGCGCGTTTCCAATCAAATTTGACTAAAATTTCACATGGGTTTGGTTCATTGGCCCGTTTCCAAACAAATTTTCTTAAAATTTCACATGAATTTGGTTCATTGGCACATTTCAAATCAATTTTGACCAAAATTTAAAGTGAGTTTTTTCATTAGCGCGTTTCATATAAAATTTGACTAAAATTTCACATGGGTTTCGTTCATTGGCGTGAGTGGAATCGAATTTGACTAAAATTTCACATGAGTTTTGTACATTGGCACATTTACAATCAAACTTGGCTAAAATTTCACCTGGGATTCATTCATTGGCATGTACATAATCAAATTTGACTGAAATTACATCAGAATTTTGTTCATTGGCCCCATTTTCACTTGATTAAAATTTCAAATGGATTTGGTTCATTGGCGCGTTTCCAATCAAATTTGACTAAAATTTTACATGGATTTGATTCATTGGCACATTTTCAATCAAATTTGACTAAAATTTCAAGCGGTTTTTTTCGTTGGCCCATTTATTAACGTGTATCAAATGAAATTTGACTAAAATTTCATCTGAATTAGGTTTCTTGACACATTTTCAATTAAATTTGAGTAAAATTTGACGAGTGTTTTGGTCCATTGACACATTTTGAATAAAATTTGACTAAAATTTCATGCGGATTTTTCATTGTCGCGTTTCCAATCAAATTTGACAAAATTTTCACATAAGTTTTGTTCATTGACTTGATTCCAATAAAAATTGACTAAAATTTTACTAAGGTTTCGTTCATTGGCGTATATCAAATCAAATTTGACAAAAACATTTTCTGAATTTTGTTCGTTGGTGCTTTTTCAATCAAATTTGACAAAAATTTCACATAAGTTTGGTTCATTGACTCATTTTGAATCAATTTTGACAAAAATTTCATGCGAATTTTTTATTGGTGTGTTTCCTATCAAATTTGACTAAAATTTCACATGAGTTTTGTTCATTGACGTGTATCAAATCTAATATGACTAAAATTTCACATGAGTTTTGTTCATTGGTGTGTTTCCATCCAAATTTGACTAAAATTTTACTTATAATTTTATTTTATTGATGCGATTCCAATAAAATTTGACTAAAATTTTACTAGAGTTTGGTTTATTGGCTTATATCAAATCAAATTTGACCAAAATTTCTTCCGAATTTTGTTCGTTGGTGCATTTCCAATCAAATTTGACTAAAGCTTCACATGTATTTGGTTCATTGACAGATGTCAAATCAAATTTAACTAAAATATCATGCAGGTTTTTTCGTTGGCGCATTTCCAACCAAATTTGACAAATATTTCATGCGGATTTTTTATTAGCGTGTTTCCAACAAAATTTGACTAAAATTTCATGTGAGTTTCGTTCATTGACGTGTACCAAATATAATATGACTAAAATTTCATATGAGTTCTCTTCATTGGCATGTTTCCATCCAAATTTGACTATAATTTTACTTAATTTTATTTCATTGACGTGATTCCAATAAAATTTGACTTAAATCTCACCAGAGTTTCGTTCATTGGCTTGTATCAAATCAAATATGACCAAAATTTCATTTAAATTTTGTTCGTTAGCGCGTTTCCAATCAAATTTGACGAAAGTTTCAAATGTATTTGGTTCATTGACACATTTCGAATCAAATTTGACAAAAATTTCATACAGGTTTTTTCGTTGGAGCGTTTCCAACCAAATTTGACTAAAATTTCACATGTGTTTTGTTAATTGATACGATTCCAATAAAATTTGACTAAAATTTCTCCAAGGATTCGTTCGTTGGCATGTATCAAATTAAATTTGACTAAAATTTCATCTGAATTTTGCCTGTTGGCACGTTTCCAATCGAATTTGACTAAAATTTTACATGAGTTTATTTCATTAACACATTTCGAATCAAATTTGACCAAAATTTTGTGTGAGTCCTTTCATTGGCACGTTTCCAATCAAATTTGTCTAAAATTTGATATGTGTTTTGTTAATTGGCTCGATTCCAATAAGATTAGACGAAAATTTCACATTAGTTTCGTTTATTGGCATGTATTAAATTATATTTGACTAAAATTTCACATGAGTTTTGTTTATTGGCGTGTATCCAATCAAATTTGACTAAAATTTTCCTTAATTTTATTTAATTTATGCGATTCCAATAAAATTTGACAAAAATTTCACTATGGTTTCGTTCATTGGCATGTATCAAATCATATTTGACTAAAATTTCATCTGAGTTTTGTTCGTTGGCGCGTTTCCAATGAAACTTGACTAAAATTTCACATGAATTTGGTTCATTGAAGCATTTCAAATCAAAATTGTCTAAAATTTCTTGCGGGCTATTACGTTGGCACGTTTCTAATCAAATTAACTAGAATTTCACATGAGTTTTGTTAATTGGCCCGATTCATGTAAAATTTGGCTAAAATTTCACATGAGTTTCATTCATTGGCGTGTATCAAATCAAATTTGACTAAAATTTCACATGAGTTTTGTTCATTGGCACATTTTCAAACAAATTTGACTAAAATTTCACTAGGCTTTCGTTCATTGCGTGTATCAAATCAAATTTGACTAAAATTTCATCTGAATTTTATTAGTTGGTGCGTTTCCATTCAAATTTAACAATATTTCATATGAGTTTAGTTCTTTGACACATTTCGAATCAAATTTGAATAAAATTTCATGCGGGTTTTTTATTGATGTATTTCCAATCAAATTTGACTGAAATTTCACTTGAGTTTTATTCATTGGCATGTTACAAATATAATTTGACTAAAATTTCACATGAGTTTCGTTCATTAGCATGTATCAAATCATATTTCACTAAAATTTCACATAAGTTTTGTTAATTAGTGCGTTTCCAATCAAATTTGAAAAAAAAAATCCCCTAATTTCATTTAATTAAAGTGATACCAATAAAATTTGACTAAAATTTCACCAAGTTTTCTTCATTAGCATGTATCAAATCAAATTTGACTAAAATTTCAAACGGGTTTTTTCATTGGTACTTTTCCAATTAAATTTGACTAAAATTTCGTGCTGATTTTTTTGTTGGCCCATTTCCAATAAAATTTGACTAAAATTTTACATTAGTTTTGTTTATTGTCACGATTGCAATAAAATTTGACTAAAATTTCACCAGGGTCTCGTTCATTGGCATGTATCAAATCAAATTTGACAAATATTTCATCTGAGTTTTGTTCGATGGCGTGTTTCCAATAAAATTTGACCAAAATTTCACATGAGTTTGGTTCTTTGACGCATTTCGAATCAAATTTGACTAAAATTTCTGGCGGCTTATTACATTGGTATGTTTCTAATCAAGTTTGACTAGAATTTCACATGAGTTTTGTTCGTCGACCCAATTCATAGAATTTGACTAAAATTTCACACGAGTTTCGTTCAATGGCATGTATCAAATCAAATTTTACTAAAATTTCCCTTAAATTTATTTCATTGACGTGGTTCCAATAAAATATGACTTAAATTTTCCAAGGTTTTGTTCATTGGCGTGTATCGAATTAAATTTGACTAAAATTTCATTTGGCTTTTGTTGGGCTGGTTAAATGGTAAATTTCTAATCAAATTTAACTAAAATTTCATGCGAGTTTTTTTGTTGGAGCATTTCCAATCAAATTTGAATAAAATTTCACATGAATTTTGTTCATTGACGCGACTCTAGTAAAATTTGACTAGAATTTCACCAAGCTTTCGTTCATTGGCGTGTATCAAATCAAATTTGACAAAAATTTTATCTGAATTTTATTTGTTGGTGCGTTTCCAATCAAATTTAACTAAAATTTCATATGAGTTTAGTTCTTTGACACATTTCGAATCAAATTTGACTAAAACTTCGTGCGGATTTTTTATTGATGTATTTCCAATCAAATTTGACTGAAATTTCACATGAGTTTTGGTCATTGGCCAGTTACAAATATAATTTGACTAAAATTTCACAAGAGTTTCGTTCATTGGCATGTATCAAATCATATTTCACTATAATTTCACATGTGTTTTGTTCATTGGCGCATTTCCAATCAAATTTGAAAAAAAAAATCCCTTAATTTTATTTAATTAAAGCAATTCCAATAAAATTTGACTAAAATTTGACCAAGGTTTCTTCGTTAGCATGTATCAAATCAAATTTGACTGAAATTTCAAACAGGTTTTTTCATTGGTGTTTTCCAAACAAATTTGACTAAAATTTCATGCTGATTTTATTGTTGGCCCATTTTCAATAAAATTTGACTAAAATTTCACCAGAATTTCGTTCATTGGCATGTAAAAAATCAAATTTGACTAATATTTTATCTGAATTTTGTTCGTTGGCACGTTTCCAATAAAATTTGACTAAGATTTCACATGAGTTCGCTTCATTGACACATTTCGAATATAATTTGACTAAAATTTCTTACGGGTTATTACGTCGGCACGTTTCCAATCAAATTTGACTAGAATTTCCCACGAGTTTTGTTCATTGGCCCAATTCATATAAAATTTGACTAAAATTTCACATAAGTTTCATTCATTGGCATTTATCAAATCAAATTTGACTGAAATTTCACATGAGTTATGTTCAATGGCGCGTTTCCAAACAAATTTGACAAAAATTTCCCTTAAATTTATTTCACTGACGCGATTCCAATAAAATATGGCTTAAATTTCACCATGGTTTCGTTCATTGGCATGTATCAAATCAAATTTGACTAAAATTTCGTCTGAATTTTGTACATGGGTGCGTTTCCATTCAAATTTTACTAAAATTTCACATGAGTTTGGTCAAATGGCAAATTTCGAATCAAATTTGACCAAAATTTCTTGAGGGTTTTTATGTCGGCGAATTTCCAATCAAATTTGACTAAAATTTCAGATGAATTTTGTTCATTAATGCAGTCACAATCAAATTTGACTAAAATTTCACCTAGTTTTCGTTCATTGGAGTGTATTAAATCAAATTTCACTAAAATTTCACATAGGTTTGCTTCATTGGTGCATTTCCAATGACATTTGACTAAAATTTCATGTAAGTTTGGTTCATTGGCACATTTTGAATCAATTTTGACAAAAATTTCAAGCTGATTCTTTCGTTGGCTATTTTCTTATAAAATTTGACAAAAATTTTACCATGGTTTTGCTTGTTGGCGTGTATCAATTCAAATTTGACAAAATTTTCATCTGAATTTTGTACGTTGGTGCGTTTACAATCAAATTTACTAAAATTTCATGGGAGTTTGGTTCATTGACGCATTTCGAAACAAATTTGACTAAAATTTCTGGCAAGTTTTTCGTTGGTGCGTTTCCAATCAAATTTGACTAAAATTTCATCTAGATTTTGCTTCTTGGAAAGTTTTCAATCAAACTAGACTAAAATCTAACACAAATTTCGTTCATTGACACATTTCAAATCAAATTTAGCTAAAATTTCATGCGAGATTTTTTGTTGGCGCATTTCCAATCAAATTTGACTAAAATTTCACATGCGTTTTGTTCATTGACGCGATTACAATCAAATTTAACTAAAATTTCACCTGAGTTTTATTCTTTGGCGTGTATCAAATCATATTTGACTAAAATTTCATCTGAATTTTGTTCATTGGCGCGTTTCCAATCAAATTTGACTAAAATTTCATGGGTTTGGTTCATTGGCCCGTTTCCAAACAAATTTTCTTAAAATTTCACATGAATTTGGTTCATTCGCACATTTCAAATCAAATTTGACCAAAATTTAAATCGAGTTTTTTCATTAGCGCGTTTCATATAAAATTTGACTAAAATTTCACCTGGGTTTCGTTCATTGGCATGAATGGAATCAAATTTGACTAACATTTCACATGAGTTTTGTACATTAGCATGTTTACAATAAATTTAGCTAAAATTTCACCTAGGATTCGTTCATTGGCATGCACCTAATCAAATTTGACTAAAATTACATCAG
>NC_036255.1:5124163-5153615 GCF_002742605.1 Olea europaea var. sylvestris | reverse complement strand
CCATCTGCATGACCTGAACTCTCGTCTCCAAACTCCCTAGACGGTCCCAAGACTCGTTTACCCGCCACTGTATATCGTCCATCCGGCCAACGTACATGTCCAGACGCCCGTCAAAGGTACTCATCTGTCGGCATGCTGTGATGGATTCAATGCTGAAAGTGGACGCGAAGTTTCGTGTAGATGCCATATCCATCTGCACCTGCTGGATGGTGGTAGTCAGTGCCCCAAAAGATTGCTGAAGCTGCTGCATGTCTCGGCCGTGTCCAGTCATAGTAGCAAACATCTGCCGCAATAATTGGGTGTCCACGTTAGTCGGTGGTGGTGGAGCCTGTGGCATTTCAAGGTCCTCAACTGCTGGCCCCTCTGCAGCCTGTTGCTGTCGCCGACGTTCGTTGTCCAATTTCTGTTGATGTTTAATTCTAGCGCGGTCCTGGGCCTCGAGCGTGAGGCATTTGATAAATGGACTTGGTTTCTCCGGTGCCTCCCTTGGCTGAACTTGTATGTCGGCAGCTCTACAAATTCCACTTATCAAGCTTGGGAATATCAGTGATGTGTGCCTGTCACCCCATGCGCCTATAACGTGTATCTGATTGTAAATGTAAGTGGCCAAATCAATCTTGTTACTCTGAACTAAGTGGTAGATGAAACCCGCCTTCTGATCTGTGAATGTCGTCCTATGGGAGATGGGCTCGATGTTGTGGCAAATAAACAACATAGGATGGCTATAGAAGGAGTGAGATCAATCTGATACCAATAAGCAGTAGGGAGCGGCCAAGCATTTTCACGTCCCAATAAAACCTCTGTAACTTCAACCCAGTTGAAATCATGCGGGACTGGGACTACATTAGTCCAGGTGAGCTGATAGTAATCATGTATTATCTCAGGTGAAAAAATGATCCATTTGCCTCGAACCCATGTCTGATGCAGATGGTCGAATCCAGGTGTGTCTATATCAGCATTGAAATTTGCATAGAATTCCTGCACCAAATTTTCATAGACGATGTGTGGTCTTTCAATCACTTTCTCCCACCCGCAGTTGTGGACTAAATAACCCAATTCAAAACCCGGGAAATCATTCAACTTAATTGGTCTCTCGGAGATGAGTGCCCATTCTCGGACAACATTGGCATAGCGGGCTGCTTGGTCTGAAGAAAGAAAACGCCGGACACCCCCTTCGAGTTCCCTAGTCTGGGCTGTACCAGATGTGGAACCAACTTTCTCTTTTCATTTTGATGTACACTTTGGAGGCATCCTGCAAAGGTATAGAAATAATAGTCAGTAACTGCAGGTTTTTTTTTAAAAAAACGATAGGGAAATTTGATAAGCGAGACAAATAGTTCACAAATCCCCTAAACTTGCTACAACATGCATATAGAACACCTTGGTGGGCACTTATCAAAATATGACAAAGCAGGTAGTGTAAAGAGAATGTCAAGGTGAAAAACTAGAAATTTAGGCCGAAACAAGCACATTTTAAAAATTGGACCCATGACTGAGTGCGCATGTTCGGCCCCGGACATCATCGAAAAATATCGAAATTTCCTCGGGCAACTCCAGGCATATGAAAGTATTCAATGAGATTTACCACATATTCAAATTTCAAAGCAAATGGACTTCGTTTGGTCAGTTATATAATGGTGTAAAGTATGGGACGTAGGGTGCCGTGACCTAGCCATGTGCCTACGCGTTGCAAAATGGATGTGATGTGATACATGGTCTTTCAAGTGGTCGTGAATGTGGTAACATGCAAATGTCAAGAAAAGATACTCTCAAGAACGTCTAAGGAAGGCAAAATAACAAGTTACACACAACAGGAGTTCCGAACAACCAAAATGAATCAAGTTACTCGTGATTAAGTGTGCGCTTTCGCCCCCGGACATCATCGAGAAAACTTGAATTTTTCCTGAGCAACCGCTGGGCACATGAAAGTATGTAATGTAGAGTAACACATATTCAACTTTCACGTTCATTGGATGTCGTATGGGTACTGAACGCAGGGGACGAAGTGGGTGCAGTGACATGGGCCTAGTGCGTGTGCCCACATGCGTGTGGTTGGTATGTGAGTGTTTCGAGCTCAATTTTTATGGTATTTGATCGCAATGTGCATGATAGTGTACATGTTTTGAATAACAAATGCGAGATATCACATAATACACCACAAAGCTCGATTGGGCATTTTATCGAACATGTAACATTCATGCATTGGAATCTTACAAAATACCTAAAATGTGATGTGCCACCAATCCAAAACACAATCCAAGTTCAACATTCACAAATCCAACAACTACCTAATGCCCATTCTTCACAAACAAGTTCAAAGAGTAAAGTCGCATGACGAACCAAAGTAAAGGAAAATAGCATAGAGGTAAAAGGAAAACGAACTCACCTTGAAGTCACTATGGAGACGTGGAATGTCGATATATGGGGGTGATGATGGGGAGTGGAGTGAAGTAAGGGTGTGATTCGTGTGGGAATGTGGTGTGTGAAGTGTAGAGTGTGTGAGGCAAAAGAGGGGAAAATGAGAGACGGAATGGCTCGGTCATGGTTTAAAACCATGATCGAGATCTACTATGCGGCCGCATAGTACTAATCTATGAGATCGCATGAACCAAAATTTTTTTTTTAAAAAAAACGTTCTTTTATCTAGAAAAGCGTGAATCATGCTCCCAAACATCCAAAATCATTTCAAACTCACCTACCATGTGTGTAATGCCTAGAAAATTATGGGGATGATAATTCGATCCAATTAACATGCATGTATGATCGATGACCAAAAAAATGCAAATGCGAAAATGAAATAATTCTAAAAATAATGTGAAAGATAAGCTAATAGAAGGATACAGTGGGTTGCCTCCCACCCAGCACTAGATTATAGTCGATAGCTCGACTTTACCGTATCGCGTCATTCTGATGGTCTAAAATGAACGGTAGATTTTTTCTTTGAAAAATCGTCGCCCCAATAGTGCTTCAACCATTGTCCATTGACTTTGAATGTCCCCTTGCTGTCGTGAGTGATTTCAACTGCCCCATGTGGAAAAACTTGTGTAATAGTATACGGACCAGACCACCTCGATCACAGTTTTCCTGGAAACAGCTTAAGCCTAGAGTTGTAGAGTAGCACATTCTGCCCCACCGTAAATTCACGTCTCTGAATGTGCATGTCATGTCATTTCTTGGTGCGCTCTTTGTAGATTCTTGAATTCTCGTAAGCTTTCATTCTGAGCTCATCCAACTCATTAAGTTGTAGGAGACGTTTTTCACCCTCAGCCTTCAAATCCAAATTCAATTTCTTCATTGCCCAGTAAGCATGATGTTCTATCTCAAGAGGTAAGTAGCATGCTTTCCCGAAAACCAGTCGATATGGTGACATTCCTATAGGGGTCTTGAATGCAGTCCTATAGGCCCACAAGGCGTCGTCCAGTTTCTTAGACCAATCCTTTCGTGACGAGCTTACTGTGACTTCGAGTATTCGCTTCAATTGTTTATTGGACACTTCGACCTGGCCGCTAGTTTGGGGATGATATACAGTGGCTACACGATGTTTAACATCATATTTAGCCAACAATTGTTCAAACTGACGATTACAGAAATGTTTACCCCCGTCACTGATTACAGCCCTCGGTGTTCCAAAGCGGGTAAAAATATGTTTCTTTAGAAACTCAATCACCACCTTCCCATCATTGGTAGGCAATGCAACGGCCTCTACCCACTTCGATATGTAATCCACAGCCACTAATATGTACTGATTAGAGAAGGATGGGGGAAATGACCCCATGAAGTCGATCCCCCAGACGTCGAATAGTTCCACCTCCAGGATATTGTTTAAAGGCATTTCATTTCTCCTGAATATATTACCGGTGCGTTGACATCGGTCACACCTTTTCACGAATTCAGAAGCATCCTTAAATAGTGTAGGCCAATAAAAACCTGATTGAATGATCTTCGTCGCTATTTTCGAAGTACCAAAATGTCCTGCATATGTAGATGAATGACAATGTTCTAATATCAAAGGCACCTCTTCCTCAGGTACGTAGCGACGAACAATTTGATCAGCCCCCCGCCTGTATAGAATGGGATCCTCCCAAAAATAATATTCAATTCAGAGAAAAATTTCTTCTTCTAGTGACTGGAGTAATCAGGCGGCATGATAGACCTGGCCAAGTAGTTAACTATGTCCGCATACAAGGGTGCCTCTTCCATACCAAAAATCTGTTCATCTGGGAAGACTTCGTTGATTTCCACTGTCTCTGTCTGTTCTGTGGCCTCGAGTCGAGATAAGTGGTCTGCCACCACGTTTTCACTGCCCTTCTTATCCCTGATTTCCAACTCAAACTCTTGAAACAACAGTATCCAACAAATGAGAGGTGGCTTTACATCCTTCTTTTCCATTAAGTACTTGATGGCAGCATGATCTGTGTAAACTATGACCTTTGACCCCACAAGATATGATCGAAATTTGTCAAAGGCGTAGACAACGGCCAGGAGCTCTTTCTCTGTAGTGACATAATTTAGTTGAGCATTGTTTAAGGTCTTACTTGCATAGTAAATCACGTAAAATATCTTATTTCTTCGTTGTCCCAAGACGGTCCCAACAGCAAAATCACTGGCGTTGCACATTAATTCAAATGGCAGATTCCAATCCGGTGTAATGATCACGGGTGCTGAAATCAACTTCTCCTTCAAGGTGTTAAAAACCAGCAGACACTCATCCATGAACTCAAATGTGGATTCCTTCATCAACAAACAGCACAATGGTTTAGTAATCTTTGAGAAATCCTTGATGAGCCTTCTGTAGAAACAGGCATGCCCGAGGAAACTACGAACACCTTTCACTGATGTAGATGGTGGTAATTTCTCGATTACCTGAATCTTTGCTCTGTCCACTTCAATACCCTTTGTCGAGATTCTGTGTCCTAGCACGATGTCTTCCTGTACGATAAAGTGGCATTTCTCCCAATTCAATACCAAGTTAGTCTCTGTACACCGCTGTAGCACAAGACTCAAATGCTCCAAGCACTCATCAAACGAAGACTCGAACACTGAGAAGTCGTTCATGAATACCTCGATGAATTTCTCAATCATATCTGAGAAGATAGCTATCATGCAGCGCTGAAAAGTTGCTGGAGCGTTGCATAAACCAAACGGCATCCTTCGGTATGCAAAGTTACCGTAGGGGCAAGTGAAAGTTATCTTCTCCTGATCGTCAGGTGCTACTGGAATCTGATTATACCCAGAATACCTATCCATAAAACAGCAATGCGAATGCCCTACTAGTCTCTCCAGTATCTGATCAATGAACGGTAGTGAAAAGTGATCCTTTCTAGTAGCAGCATTTAGCTTGCAATAATCGATGCAAACTTTCCATCCAGTCACTATCCGTGTAGGAATCAACTCATTTTTCTCGTTTTCTATCACTGTGATACCCCCTTTCTTGGGACCAACTTGTACTGCACTGATCCATGCACTATCTGATATTGGATAGATGATGACTGCATCGAGCAACTTCAATACCTCAGCCTTAACCACTTCCTTAATGTGTGGATTCAATCTCCGCTGACCATCAATGTTTGGTTTAAATTTTTCCTCCATGAATATTTTGTGCATGCATAGCGACGAGTTGATCCCCTTGATATCTGCAATCGACCATTCAATGACTGTTTTATTCTCCCTTAGTACCCGAAGTAGTTTCTCTTCCTCCACCTTACTGACAGTACTTGAAATAATAACTGGTAGTGTAGAAGATTTCCCCAGGTAAGCATATCGAAGGTGTGGTGGCAGTTGCTTGAGCTCCAATTTGGGAGGTTGTTGAATAGATGACACTGACTTTGTAGTCCTAATTCCCAACTCTTCGAAGTAACGTCTGCGCATGTACGCGGATTAGTTTCCAAAAATTGTGCACATGTTTCAATCTCACTCGAATCAGTGTGAGTGGATTGAGAATGAGCAATGCACGCCTCGTATGCATCTGAAGAATGATGTAGCCGAAATGTATCTTGAATTATTCTATCAATTACATCGATCTGGAAACAGCTGTCTCACTCAGTAGGGAATTTCATTGCTTTGAACACGTTGAACGAGATTTGCTCTTCGCCAAGCCTCAATATAAGCTGCACTTTCTGAACATCAACAATCGCTCTTCCAGTAGCTAAGAAAGGTCGCCCCAATATAAGTTGAACATCCTTATCTTCCTCCATATCCAAGATAAGAAAATCGGCTGGAAATATGAACTTTTCCACTTTTACCAATACGTCTTCAATGATCCCTCTTGGATGTGTAAGGGATCAATCTGCTAACTGTAATGTAACTGTTGTAGCTTTAGTTTCTGCCAAGCTGAGTTTCCTGAAAACAGAGAGGCATTAAATTAATACTTGCACCTAAGTCACACAATGCTTTATCAAAATGACAATTCCCAATAGTACAAGGTACAGTAAAACTCCCAGGATCCTTTAGTTTTGGAGGCAACTTTCTCTGGATTTTGGCACTGCATTCCTCAATTAGCATCACTGTTTCATGTTATTCTATCTTTCGCTTGTTGAAGAGGATATCCTTTAGGAATTTCGCATAACTTGACATCTAAACAAGTGTTTCAGCAAATGGGATGTTGATGTGTAATTTCTTGAAAATTTCAAGAAACTTACTATATTGTTGATCCAATTTGTGCTTTTTCAACCTCTGTGAGAATGGAATAGGAGGCTCATGAGGGTTGACAGGATTGGTAGCTGTACCTCGTGATGTATTGGAATTCTTCTTGACCACATCCCCTGTTGTTTGCTCAGTCTGTTCCACAATCTCGTCATCTGCGGTTGGTGCTAATTCCCTGCTAGCTATCGATCTTTTTACATGTATCTCCGGTAGTTGTACTCCGCTTCTGGTTGTTATAGCCTTTGCGTGCTCCTTAGGGTTGATTTCAGTATTATTGGGTAAATTTCCTGGCGCTCTACCCGTCATGGAGATTGCTATTTATCCCATTTGTGTCTCCAAATTTTTGATTGCTGTACTTTTGTCTTGAAGAGTTGCATCTGTCTTTCGCATAAACTGGTTGTTGGTTTCCATATACTGATTAGTTGTTACCATGAACTTTTCAAACATCTCTTCTAATGGTGGCTTTTTATCCTACTGCTGATACTGACCTTGTGGTCTGTTTTGATTCTGATTACTCCACGAGAAGTTTGGGTGTTTTCTCCAACCTTGATTGAAGGTTTCTGAATGTGGGTTGTTCTGTTGGCGTTGACCCCATTGTACAAAATCTGCATGTTCGACCCCCTGTGCGAGAATTGGACAATTAACAGTATTGTGGTCTGCTCCACATTCTTCACAACGTGGCTTCTTGACTTGTTTAGCAGTGCCGGTCTGTGAAATGCTCTCAACCTTATGGAACAAAGAGTCTATCTTTGCAGACAGTGCTGAATAAGTATCTACCTCATAAACCCCCGACGATCTCTTCTGAACTACTCGATCTGTAGACCACATAGCTGAAGTTGTAGCCATTCTCTCAAATAGCTCCCATGCTCCGTCAATTGTTCTTGTGGAGATAGACCCGTCAGATGATGAATCCACCATGCTCTTGAAGGATGGAAGTAGTCCAGTGTAGAAAAATCGGATCTGTGTCTTCTTGTCAAAGCCATGTTGCGGGCACTTCCTTAACATATTTTTGAAACGATTCCATGCCTCTTCAAATGATTCGGACTCACACTGGTTGAATATAGAGATATCATGCCGCATCTTGGCTACCTTACCTGGCAAGAAGAACTTGGTGCAAAATTTGTGGGCTAGCTCGTTCCAAGTGGTGATGCTTGCGACGGGAAGTGAATTCAGCCATTCAAGTGTTTTATCCCGCAATGTGTGTGGAAACAACTGCAGTCTTATAGCATCGTTCGAGATACCTTGATACCTAAAGTGTTGGCACATATCCAGAAATCGGGATATGTATGTATGCGAATTTTTACTAGCCATCCCGTGGTATTGATGCCCATTCTGAAATAGTTGAATTACATTTGTTTTCAGCTGGAAATTCGGTTGTCCAAATGGAGGATACACAATGCTAGATTGACTTTGGACCACCAACAGAGCCATGAAGTCCCCAAGTACTGTATTCCCGTCATCTTCAACTGTCATGCCTTCATTGAGTGGAATTACCGGTCGATTTTGCTCGTTAGCCATTTGTTGTGCCGCTCTTGCTTCTCTTTGCCTGTGACGAAATGTGCGTTCGATCTCTGGATTTATGGGAACCAAGTCTTGATCAGGTGCTCCTTGCATACAAGTCTTGAGATTGCAAAATCAATACAAAATTAAATTGAAGTAATAATAAACTAAACCTAGTAAGCTAACTACTACTAATTTAGATGAGTTCGAATTAGTGTCACAAAAGATAAAATTAAAACTAAATTTCCATCCCCGGCAACGGCGCCAAAAACTTGTTTGTGAAATTATTTTTTCTGATTTAAAATCCACCGCAAGTGTACGGTTCATTAACAAGTAGTAAAATGGACTATGAGTCCAAGTATCGATCACACAAGGATTGAATTAGTTCAAATTAATCTATTACGACCTTAACCGAAACACGACAGCCAAATTGCGGTTTTATACTTTAACTAACAAAATGTAACCGTTGATGTAATTATGAATGACGAATTATACTAAGTGCAAAATAACTTGGATGCAATTTAACTAGAATTTTATGGAATTAATAGATGTACTAACGCACTAGGATCACGAATCCCCAAGCAATACCCGTTCAATTATCAATTATGCAACTTTGACACACAATTCCACAAAAGATGAATTGATATTCCTATTTTAATTTAACAATCTCTTTCGAGCAATGCCAAACCTATCCCAATATATTATTCGACTATATTTCTATGACGAATACTAACATACCGACATGCAGTATAACTTCACGAGTATCTAATGATTCACACAAGGCATAGAGGTATATTTATATCCCCTATCGGACCCTATGATGATTTATACTATGTCGAACCTATTTTTCTTCTTTCGAATGCATAAAACAAGCCATCACAATCCTATAATTACGTGCACAATAATCATATGAAAATAAAAACGCAATAAATTAATCAAATCCGGAACTTGTGTTCAAATACGTCAAAAATCCAAAACAACAATTAAACGTGATATTACAAGGTTTGTCGATCTCCAAACAGTGATAAATCTAGCCTAACATGCTAAAAAGAATAAAACATAAAAATATTTGAAGAAATGATATCACCCGAATCAATCTTCAATCCGATCTTCACTTGACGCGATGTTGTTCTCTTGTTCTATCCTTTGTTTCTCCTTCAAAATCTTTCAAAAACATGTAAAAACGACGTCCTCCACCTTCTGGTCGAGTTTTTGTATTTATAGGACCCTAAAATTATTGTTTCCTTAAGAGTTTCGAAAGAAAAAAGAAACTAAATTTTTCCTCGAGAATTGCTCCATACGACCGCATAGAGCAACTCTATGCGGTCACATAGAGTAAATTTTTGGAGCCTCTTTGATTTCGGTATGCTACTATGCGACCGCATAGAGGATAGTACTATGCGGTCGCATAGTACTATCAACTATGGCAGATGTGCGTTTTGGTCCTCCCACTTGCATCCTTCACTTTTTGGCATCTTCTCTTCATTCTTTTCATTTCATCATCTCACGATATCGTCAATTGGTAATTGGCTTAATCGATTTCTCGATTTGTTCATCGGATCAACTTTTGGATATTTGCACTTTGGTCCCTGAACTTTCACTTTGCGTCATTTTAGTCCATTTTCACGTTTTTCTCCTGAATTTCACCATGTTCATCGTTGTTCCCTACAATTCACAAATGTACGAGATTAAGTCACAATTCAATTATTTTGCTTGTTATTAAGTCATGTTTGTGACCTAAATAAGTGTGCAAAAACACATTTATCACGAAGCACCACGAGTTGCAGCGTTATTTCATCCACATTGTGCATTTGCAAATCCATCTTTCTTCCTTTTAAAAAAAAAAATCAGTGGTGTAGTGATTGACGGTTCGGTGGTGGACTGTCAGGTGCGGTGATGGTAGAGGTGTCAGGTGTGCTATGCAACGGTGATGTTCTATTGTGGTGCTATAGGTGCGGTGGTGGTGCGATGGAGGTGGAGGTAGAGGTAGAGGTGTGAAGTGTAGTGTAGTGGCGATGCTGCAGATGCGATGGTTGTGTGCGTGTAGTACGTGGTGTGGTACTGTATGTGGTGGTGACTCTGATGGTGTGCAATGGTGTTGACCGATTGTCGTTATGTGATAAGGGTGGCTCTGGCAGTGGTGGTGTGGTGTTGGGGTTAGTGGTGGTGGTCATTGTGTTGGGGATTTGGGTGGTTCTTGTTGTTAGTGGAATCGGCGGTGGTGGTGGTGCCAATGAGATGGTGGTCGGCAATTGTGTGGTGGTGTGGTGCAGGCGAAGATTGTGTTTTGTTGGCCCCCCCTTTTTTTTGTTGTTGTTGTTGGCGATGGTCGTGATGGTTTTGTGGGCGAGCGAGCGAGGTGTAATAGTGATTGTGACCAACTATCTGGTTGATTTGTGACCAAGAATTGGTGGCGAATTTGGATTGGCGGTGGCGTGTTTAGTATATGTGATCAATGATTTAATTCTTTGTAACTAACTATTAAACTGTGACCTTAAAATTTGATAATTTGTGCTCAAAAAATTTGAAAGTATGTGATTGATAGATAAACTATAACCTATAATTTTTTTTTTTGTTTGTGACCAATGAAATAAATTGTGAGCTATAAAATTTTTGATTTGTGATTTCAAAATAATCTGTAACTAATAAATTTGATAATATGTAACCAATAAATAAGTTGTAACTTATAATTATGTAGATGTGACCATTTAATTGTATAATTGTGAAATTATTATATTTAATTAATCAATATTTTTAATTAACTAGTTAATACTTGATTTTTACATTTTTTTAAAATTAAAACCCGATTTTTGAATTGTCCATACTCAATACATGACTTATAACTTTTTTTTCATTATAAAAAGTATATAGCTTAAGCCACAATTTGGTGGGAATTAAAATTAAATTTTTAATGAATTTTGATAAAAGTTGATGAATTGAGTGATTAAAAAATTATAAATATCATAAAATGTGTTGTTAAAATTAATTGCTGATTTTGACTTAAACTAAATTTTGAATTTTAATTTCTATCAATCATGGTTTAAAATTAGTTTCACATTTTGGTATGGATCACAGGTCTTTCTTTCTTAATGTCCGTGTGTCCCTAATACTGCTCAATTTCATAATAATTCACCAATTTACATCAAATATTTGGTGCAAATCTCTTTCAACATATTGCACCATTTTGGTATAATACTATTCATTTGCACCATTATATTTGGTGCAATACTATTCTTTTGCATCAAAATGGTTAACTACAATTTTGTCCTTCTCTTTCACTATGCAAAAAATTTGGTTAAAGTTATTTGTATCCAAATTTGTAATAATAATAATAATAATAATAATAATAATAATAATAATAATAACAACAACAACAACAAAAACAACAATAGCTAAATTTCAATAATATGATCAATAATAATTAAAGAATGAATTAAAATAAAAGTGTTCATAAAATATTAAAATATAACAAACACGCTAATTTGTGGTTTTTCTATTAATTGTACTATATTTTCTAAATTTATTAATGAATTCAATATTTTCGATAATTTAACTTAATTATTTATTTATAGCCTATTTTATTCTCATTAACTGGGAAATAATGAGTTTTGAATAGTATTATGGGAGAATGTGTAATTAAAAAAGTAATGAAATTTTTTTCATATACACGTAAAATATTTTATTATGTGAATGTGTGGTTAAAAGTGATCTTATAACAAATCATAAAATATATTAATGGGTGTCAAACGAACACTTAGTAATTTATGTAGTTGTAAAATAAATAAATGATTAAACACTGTTCATTTGATGTAATGTATTGGAAATAATTTTCAGTTTGGTGTAAAATGTGACGAAACTTACCTCAAGTTTTGGTGCAGTGTTAATTATGAAGAATTCAAAATTTTAAATATTCTCATCCCATTCTCTAGTATGTAAACTAGAAATTAGGTAACTTGTACATACATGGACGATAGAATGTGATTATGTGCTAGGAATAATCTCATTGGTCCATCATGATTCTATCCTTAACATGGAATTTGATTTTGTAAAATGATACTTTTGAGCTATAATTTTTTAAAATTAATTTTTTTTAAACTCATTTTCAATCATACATTATTTATTTATTTTACAAGAAAATTTTGATCTTTTTAATATATACAAAATACATAATATCTCCAAAAAAATTCTTCCTCCTCTATCTGAATTTTAGTAAATCTCTATAAATGGGTTCACAAGCCTTTAAAGATTTAATAGAGGCTACATTATCGTGGATTTCATTTGGATAATATAAAGTCAAGTATTTCAGAAGTTGAACAACCAGCTACCTCGACAACTGATACTATCAAGCAACCCCTCGTCATTGGTAACTGGTAAGTGCAAATTGATTTTAAGCGATCAAGCTGATCTTATCTTATGCTAAAGGGAAATGAATTCTAGAATTATATTTTCATGCTGCTGCATAATAGTAGTTTTACCCGTCCTAAACAAAATCAATCTTTACAATTTTTAGATCAAGAAATCACAATGTTTATCCTAGCATCCGAAATCAAGCTTAGGTATTCGAAAGTTTTTGATATCTAAAAGACATGCACAATTCATTTTGAGTAACTCAACTTTCCATAGCATAAGCGTGAGAGCGGGAAAGAAAGCAAGGCGTTACTGAAAGTATATCTGCTTTGCAGAATATGGTGGGACCAGGTTTATCAAGAACAGAAGACTTCAGTGCACATAAATTTAGATGGATAGGGAACAGATCACAAAATTTATGCAAACTTCATATTCCTCAATTTCATCTCCATAAGCTTAATGGCTTTAATGCAAGTTTGACTCCGACACGACCCACTCCGAATCATCTTAATAGATTCGAAATGTGACGTGCGTCGATAATAGATACTGACTAGATGTCAAATCTATCACCAATGCTAACTATGAGTTATTTTAAAAAATGCGTCAAAATCAAATGCTATGTAAAATATAATGAGATGGGCCCAAATTATTTACTTTATGCCTCATCAATATGAGTTTATAATACTCAACATGTCGTGTGACTCATATTTCGAAATCATTATGCTCTTCCAGCTATAAATGATCAATTTCCACCTGTAAGAAAAATCATAGGAAAATATATGAGTTGGATAGCTCAGTAAGGGGAAAATTTCGAAAATAATTATATTTTTCAATTTTACATTTCTATCCAAAATGGAGTTCATATCATTTAATAATTCACAAGATTACATCATGTAATTATAACCAAAAGTAAAATATTCACATAAGGTCATAAAATATAATCTCACATTCACGATATAGTAATCAGCTGATATCTATCATCATCTCATCACATCACATGTGATCCACAAAAAATGTACTCTCTGACTAAAATTTATAATCCGCCCATCGGGCAAAAAACTTTCGCCACAGGCCTTTGACCCCCTCCGGGAACGAAAGTCGGTCTCAAAGACCTCTTATAATCAATTCTAGAACACGGCAAAAGCCCTTCTGTGAACTATATGTACAAGGTCGAGACCCCTTCATCCCCTATCCAAGACCCCTCAGTGTGATATAGAACACGGTCAAAGTCTCTCAGTGAACTAGAAGAAATATATAATCACAGGTACTTTTCTGGTCGATCTCAAAATCATATCTCATATTTCAATTCACAATGTACCGTATACAATTTTTGAAATCCCACATGTATCCTAATAAAAGACATTTCCATAATAACCATGTAATTCGAACACATAATTGCATTTAATTGCACATATTTTAACAATATACTTAATTTAAAGTATTTATATTTTTCCACTCATAGTATTATGTTCGCAAAATCAATCCGGTTGGTAAGCTGTTCTGATGTTAGTATCCTCACCTGAAATACGATATAATTTTTAAATAAACAATTAATTATTTTAAATAATTTCAATAATTAAATAGGTAATACCCAAATTTAATCATTTCACGTTTAAGCGATTTTTACAGTTTCTTTAATCACTAAAACTAATTTTTCTTTCAGTTTACTCAATTTCATAGTTTATTATACTTAATCCCTTCAATAAAATTGAATTTAGTCTAACAATATAACAACTATAAAATCAAATATAACTTAACAATAAATAACTTTTTACTTACCTTTCAAAATTGAGGAATTCAAGCCTAATAATGTAGACCACTTAATTCCTAACACGTTGACAAAAATTTTCTATTTTTTTCTTCTTCTTCTTCCCTTTTTTTTTTTTCCCTTTCTCTCCTCTCATCTCTTTCTCTTTTTCTCTTTCTTTCTCCCTGTTCCTATTTCTCTCGGCGTATTGTGGGCATTTGGATTTGTTTGAGTTTTGTTTGTATGTGAAGCCTAACTTTTTTTTCTTTTTACTTTATATATATATATATATATATAATAGTATGACATTTGAATTTTCAAAAAAAAAATTTGTTTTTTTGTTTTTTACTAAATTAAGGTATTACAGACTCTGCTTAGATTTTGCATAAATAACCAAATCTGATGATTCATATTTGTATTAACTCAGGCTCCTAAAGGAGTACATGTAGTCTGCAAACGTTTTCCTAGAACAAAGATTGTGACATCTGAGATTGAAATCTGGTTGAATGAAGAGTACTGCATTATACCTGGCATGGATGAATTTGGTGACCGATACTTTGGCACAGACGATGATTGAACAACCAATACTGCCTGCCCCCACGGTTATACGGGAGATGAATCATTTCCCAATAATTACGTACAGAAAAGAACTGAACGACTTGGTTTTGGAACAATTTTTAATGTACTTGTTCTGCTGGGAAAGTCATTCATGTTTATTTGAGACTCAATAGATCCAAGCATATGATGGATAGGACATCATGGGCTTCTGCAGAACTATTTTTCATAATCCAGCTGATTATCTCGATTTCTTGATCAAATTTTTCAATGTGCAAAATTATAGCATTAACAGAACATTGTAATTTTAGAAGTTAAGGATATTCGAGGATAGACATGAGTGCACCAAACGATAGGTCGGGAGGCGATCGAGGAAGTGTTGTATAATAAACATTAATTACTTTATATTATAAATATTGATAAACTCAAATAACTTATAAGCGAAAAAAATTCCCTGTTAGGAAAGTGTGAGATTAGAAATCAGAGGATAATAGGTGCGTAGTGTATTTCCATTTGCCACTTGGTAGTGAGAGTGATCACTCGTTCCTTTATCCGAGGATGATAACCTTTGTCAGGATTATCTTCCGACACTTGTCATATGAAGAATAACGGAATATCCCATAAGTCAATCTCTATATAGATAATTGGTTCTCGTGTTAGCTTATTCAATCGTCTCCACTATGCTATCCTATCCTCAGCAGTAACTAAAGCATGTCCGCGTTCGTAGGAAATTATGCTGGTACGTACTCTCGTCTCCTTTCCATGCAAATATCAGTTATGCATCTGCCCGAATCATTTCTTGGTTTTGTTTAAGAGCTAAAACTAACTTCTTTTATTTGAATTGTCAACACAACACAGCACAGCATGACACTGAGCCCATATTTGACTCCTATTTTTAAGACTCGTTTTTTCCCGGATTTATTCTCACACACATTTCAGGGGATTCACAACTTTTTTCGACTTATCAACCACATATTTTCATTAACTTTTATCAAAATATATTAAAAATCTGATTTTTAGCAAAACGAAACAGGTGCTAAGACTTTCAAACAACCTATCTACTTCTCCTACGTGTGCTTCTATATTAGTGATTGTGCTTGAATGTTACTTTTTCTGAAAGTAAGTTAAGCATTTACTTTTTTTTTTCCCAAAGAAAATAAGTTTTTCTAATTAGTTAAAAAAAGTAATTTTGAAAATCATATTTTTAATGAAGTAAGTAACAAAGGCAGTTTCTATAAATTTTACATTCATCTTCCATTGGATAAGTATTTTTTCAAGTTTGTATTATTTTGTTATAAACAAAACAAGACACCAGTAGCCAAAATAAGTAACTTTGAAGTAAGATTAACTTATTTTTATTTTTAAGTACAACAAAACATGCTATTAAACTCGTGTATATATCCAGATGAACTAATTAAGAATGCCAAGTACATCGCCACCCCCGGCAAGGGTATTCTGGCTGCTGACGAGAGTACCGGCACAATCGGAAAACGTCTTGCCAGCATCAGTGTCGAGAACATCGAATCCAACCGCCAAGCTCTTCGCGAACTCCTCTTCACCGCCCCCAATGCTCTCTCCTACCTCTCCGGTGTCATCCTCTTCGAGGAAACCCTATACCAGAAAACATCAGATGGCAAGCGATTCGTCGAAGTTCTTCAAGAAAACAACGTTATTCCCGGAATTAAAGTCGATAAGGGCACTGTGGACTAAGCCGGGACTAATGGCGAGACCACCACCCAGGGGTTGGACTCGCTAGGAGCCCGGTGCCAGAAATATTACAAGGCCGGTGCGCGTTTTGCCAAGTGGCGTGCTGTTCTCAAAATAGGCCTCACTGAGCCATCGGAGCTGTCCATCCAGCAGAATGCGCAGGGGTTGGCTCGCTACACAATCATCTGTCAAGAGAATGGACTTGTGCCGATTGTTGAACCGGAGGTTCTCACTGATGGAAGCCATGATATTAAGAAATGTGCTTCTGTGACTGAGACTGTTCTTGCAGCAGTTTATAAGGCACTGAATGATCAACATGTTCTTTTGGAAGGAACCCTCTTGAAGCCTAACATGGTCACACCTGGCTCTGATAGCCCCAAGGTACAAGGGTACCTAGTTTCGTATTTAATAGATATCGAAAGCAGTGCCGATCCTGTGTTTTTGGGGGCCTGAGGCGAACTTAAAATATTAGGCCCCCCTCCCCCACCAAAAAAAGAAAAAAAAAATTTGCATGCAAAATATATCCGTATTATGGTACCGACTGTTAACTTAATACTCAACTGTAAAACAAAAAGAAAAACAAAAAAAAAATTGTCTACTACTCCAAAATGCATTCTATACCAAAAATGGGGCTCAAACAATTGATCCTACGATTAAATCTAACAAAAGTCAATATAATTTGACAAGAGTGCAATACTACAATGCAATATATACGCCGACAAGGCTTCGAACATTTCCTATATGTTTAATAGTTTATAAATAAGCAGGGGCAAGCCATTGCTTACCTGAAAAATATGAATTGAGCAAAAATTATAAAATGACACAATGCGGCACTTTGAGAATTCCACTGTCACAACTCACAATTCTAAAATCAAAATTTAACAACAACCACGACAACCAATTAATTGTTGAAGATAAATTTAAATTGTATATGAAAGATAAATTTAATAGCAACCATTAAAACGTCTCTGCATTTCTCTCCCACTCCATTCTTCTCTACATTTGCATGAAGTAGAATATAATTTTCAACCACAAAAAGGATCTTGGCTAAATCCATTCTTGAAGTGGACAGACATGAATACGTGGGAGCTCAAAATCTTTCGATCTTAATACATCATTCTAGAAAGACTTACACAGCTAAGGTTCTACATTTCTAGTACCAATCCATGCACTGATATCTCATTAAGAGACATCAATTAACTTATAAATAATTTTGTGACCAATTAACTTGATAAGTTGTGACCAAATATATAGATTGTGGCCTTAATATGTTTAATTAATAAAATATTTTTTAATCAATTATTTCATTAATAGTATCTGAAATTTGAAATTGCAAACCTTCTCCTCTTAATTTTGAAGTAGGCTATAAATAAACTCTTACAAACGAATTTTTCCCATTTGTAAATTAGGCCCCCAAAAGTCAACGTAATTACAAAATTCAACAGTGTATTATGAACCCAATATTAAAATACAGTGGGAGCGAGACTAGTGCTTGATCCGGTGAGCTAGATCAACCGTCAATGTCCGTCTTAGAATGATAGTTTATTAATATTTATTATATAATATTAAAAATTTTCAATCCATATATAAACATAATATAACGTAAAAATCATATACAAATTCCCCTCACAAAAATTCTTTTTTCAAAAATCTTTCTCTACATATTCACAATTTCACAAATTGCCCTCACAAATCATCGTCCACAGATTTACAATTTCACAAATTGCCCTCACAAATCATAGTCCACAGATTTACAATTTCACAAATTTTTTAGTTTTCATAAATTATAAATCATCACAATTCACATACTGAATCATCAATTAAATGATGGAGACATATAAAATATCACTTCAAGACTTTATGTTCTAAAGGAGAAAGGCATGAAATTGAACTTAAAAAAATAAAAACAAAAAAAAAGGGAAAAAAGAGAAGAGAGGCTCATAGCACCAGCGGCGGAGGCTCACAGTCCTTGAAGGTCACAACCATTGTTCACAATTAGCACTTGGCTGGAATTGGTATTTTAATACTTAATTAAAATTTTTTTATTTTTTTGTTTTTTTTTTTTTTTTTTTTTTTTTTTTTTTTTTATTAAATAAAAAAAAAAAAAAAAAAAGGGCAGCTAGCAAGCCTTTGGCCCAATTGTTTTAAAATCCAAAAACAAGCCTAAAACAAAGGCCAACTACTTAAAAGAAAAAAAAAATCTACTAACCTTTTCATCTCCTTCAACCTTCAGCAGCGGCAATCATCTCCTTCAGCAACAGTCGGCGATGACTGGTTCCAACGTTGGACTTCCAACCTGTAAATTTCGTCAGAGTCATTGGGGGCGACTGACCCCACTCGGCCTTAATGGGTCCGCCCCTGTCTCCTTCCAGCTTTTTCATTTAATTGCAAAAAAAAAAAAAAGGAGAAAAATGGCGAAGTGAGGCCCCCTTCCAATTTTGGCCTGAGGCGCAGGCCTCATCTGCCTCGCCTCAGGACTGGCTCTGATCGAAAGATTGTTGCATGACGCATGTTATTTTTATAATCATCTGAGATTATTTGAATAGTAGTTTTGTTTATTTGGCCCTAATTTTAAGAATTCATTTTTCTCAAACTTATTTTCAGACACACCTTTTATGGAATGCACAACTTTTATCAAGAATGAGTTTTGCATACACAAGGTTGACATTGGCCTAATTTTGATCAACGGTGGCAGAATTTGACAAACCCGAAGCCTTAGAGCCTAGGAGTTTGAGTAAGGCTATGTCACGCGTACGGTGCTAAACATTAGTTTAGGTGACAATTAAATGTCATGAATTGATAAAAGATTTAAATGATATCCATATTTCTAATGTGTTCCTGTTTAGCTACTTAGCATTATTAGTTTCTCACTTTTCAGGAAATTATTTTTGTTTTGATGGTCTTCTTTAACTGAACAAATTTGGATAAACTTTCTACTATGGTTTTGATCAAGTTAAAGATTACTGCTTTTGAAAAAATCTTGATTTTGTCCAATCCTAGACACTTCTACAAATTAATGAATTATTCTGTTTAATATCTATGAAAATAAATGCCTTGTCTCATCCATATATAGGTGACACCAGAAGTGATTGCTGAATACACAGTTGCAGCCCTACGCCGGACAGTACCACCGACAGTGCCGGGGATTGTGTTCCTATCCGGTGGACAAAGCGAGGAAGAGGCCACTGTAAACTTAAACGCGATGAACAAACTTGAAGTGTTGAAGCCATGGACACTGTCCTTCTCATTCGGTCGAGCTTTACAGCAAAGCACACTAAAAACATGGGCTGGAAAGAAGGAAAATGTTGGCAAAGCTCAAGAGGTTTTCTTGGGAAGGTGCAAGGCTAATTCTGAAGCCACACTTGGAAAGTACACTGGGGGGAGTGCTGGAGAATTGGCTTCTGAAAGTTTGCATGTGAAGGGCTACAAGTATTAGGTCTTGTATTTTTGCATTCTTAATTTCAATACATAATACAGATGTCTGTTCTGATATAAATTATAATGCAATTGATTCATCAAATTTCAAGCATTTTCTGGCTCTGGGATTAAACTCTTATGAACGGTGTGATATGAGTCCAAAAATTTGTAAAAGACTTTACGCAATTTTTGGTGGCTAATAATTTCATTCATCACTCACCCTTCTTCTCCCTCGACCATTCGTTCGTTCTCCAAAAATTTCAACAACACGATTCTCTGTTGAAACCCATGTCAATTTCCGCCAAAAAAAATTCACCACCTGAAAAGTGTAGGGAATTTACTTAAACATGCACAGCGGAATTTAACAAATTTCAATTCTCATTCAGGATTCAACTTTGTATTTAGATAAAAACTGTGATAAGAAATATACATTTTCTTGTAATTTGCAAACTCCTTCGCGTTGTTCCTTTCCAGCAGCTTGAATCTGCCTCCCACAGCTGTCCAATTGTACAGCCTCCAATGAAATCCATACAGAGAATAGACTGCAACTGTTAGGGTTTCTTTCTTGTGCCAACAAGAATAATGAATACCTTATGGACCTTAAACCCTAGCTGCATATATATATAAACCCAAACGGACCATGGCCCGGTCCGGTCCAATATTAATTAATCCAATTAATTAAACTCGATCCGTGAATTAATTAATCCAATTAATTAATTCGGGATTATAAATATCAAATTCAATTAATTAATTTATCCAACGATTGTTAAATTAACCAATTGACAATTTGCAATCTTCCAATTCTCTTTTATGTGCGACCCATTAAGTTCCCGACCACGATGCCTAACGTCGTGAAATATTACTTTGATCTAATCAAAATTGATAAATTAATACACCATTTTAATTTATCGTCAATTCACACTCGCCGTCCCTGATTGACATCTAGCAATGTGTCAGGGCAATACATGTGACAAGAAATGTCACGTGGTATGACAAAACCAAATTCGTTCGTTTACCGTGAAACTATTATCCCTTCGTCAATACGATCCGATCAATTACGAGATATGGAATTGTGTCAATCTCGATCATTGATCATATCTTTCATTCCACTATTAAGTCAATATAAATCGAAAACTCCTTTTCGACTTATGAGTACACCTTGACCAAGGATTTCATCATCGACTTAACTGAATGAAACGCAGATCATAATCTCCTACTATCTAAGAGTGACGAATCCTTTATTGATCAATCACAACCTTCATAAAATTCTTGACGTACCCGAACGATGTCGTATTAGCAGTCCCTTTCAGAGCAACATCCAACACCGCCAAAGTATGACTGTCCTCATATAAGGTACTATGACGACCTCAAGTCAAAGGATCAACTCCACTACCGAACGTTAGAGATTAGCCACTGACACTCAGATAGTTATCCATGTGGAATCTCTTAGCGGGTTTCCAATGTTTTGTTCTATAACAAAATATCCACGTGTTCATTTAAGTGTCACCACACTTTAGCTCGTGAGATCAGCTACTTACTTCACAAGTAAGAAATGCCACACGTGATGGTCTAACTGTGCTAACGATATCCGTATCTCGTTATTACTTACGACCATGGTTTATTCAAGATCCAATTATATGTAATTTGTATCTCACAATCACAACTCCTTGTGATTAACAGATTACCTAAAAATTGGATCTTCGGATTCTATTATTTAATATTATTTATTATAAAATTAATTTAAATAAATAATAGATCTCGCCAAAATCAAATACATTAAATATATTAAAAGCGTTTACAACCTAAATCGATTGGATTTAGGGCATAACACTTACAAAAAGTCCATTCTTGAAACCCGTGAAATGAACTACGCCCAAAGTTCTTCTTTTTCTTCAAGTACATCCATCACGAGCCAAAGATTAACCACAAACGAACACATTTTTCCAACCCCATGTTGAGCTTCTCTCCTACCCATTGAAGAGCTGCCTCCAAAGAAAATGAATTGATGCTTGATAAGGGAGTCTGTGGGACTGGATCCTGCTAACAGGGATGAACTGTCTGATATTTCCAATATACTTCCTCATTGCCTTGACCTTTGCATTTCCTTTAATATTAACGGAACACCACTTATGGTGGAAAGAAATACATCCATCTTCACTACTTGAGGGAGTTTTTTATGCTGATAGCATAAGGCAGTTGGTTTGGTTAGGTCAGGCAACTTACAGTCATTTACACTTCCTGGATTATAGTATTCGTTCTTATTCATGACCTACCTGGGTCGATTCTCACTGAACTCAAATGTTTTGTTTTTCCTTGTCTCCATTCTTGATCTTGACTGAGAGGGATTTCATGTTAACATTCTTCATGCCAATAGTTCATTTCAATATCATCTTAAAAATTAGTATCTTTGGACTCTGATGTTTCTAGGGCAGTGTGGAGGCATATAATTAATTTATATTGCTGCTTATTAAACATTGAATCTGTTGTAATTGACGTGCCAATACTTTATTGTTGTTCATGTATAGAGCTGATAAATTGGATGCAGTATACAAAATAATGAGATAAATGGAATGTTAATTTTTAAAAATATCTGAACTTAGAGAACCTGATGTAATTTGAGCCATTTACAACTGTGAAAAATGGTGTTTCTCAAAACACTCTAAAACGAGTGCTACTTTTGTCAATTGAGGTTTCGGCTTACTTGGAAAATTCTGCCTAATTGACACTTGACTATTGGATACATGATACTCACTTGGATTGTGCTAGTCGAGACTCGTTTTGGACCATTGGATTAAATCAATGGCTGAGTTCATCCCTGGGATGTGACCGTCCAAATAAACCCAAAAGTCTCGTGACTTTTGGGGTGATTTTTCCAAATTTTTCCTTCTCTCTCTCTTTGGCGTCTCTCTCTCTGCTTCTTCGAGTTTTTCTTTGAATCTGTAAATCTTTCTCTTAGTGTATAGTTTCTGCAATTTGGTTATGGAGTTTATATTTTGGGTTAATGATCAAGCTTGAGAGAATGGCTGATCTTGTACCGTAAAACTCCTAAACGATTGGTTGATTTCGTGGTTGTGTGTTTCACGAGATCTTTAGATCGGTGACTGAAACTGTAAGATCTGAGTGGTTCTTGATGTACTCTTGCTCTCTTGGAAGGTAGATTGTGCCATAGTGGAACGGGCTGTCCCTGAGCCCCTCAGATTAGGCCTATTCACGGCTGAACTGGGTCAACAACTTGGTGTTCTTATGTTATTTTTCTGTTCTCATTGTGTGTTGTCGATTTTTACTGCATATTTAGTTTACAAATCAACCGAAATTCTTTACAAATTGGTATCAGAGCTTTCTGGCTTCTGGGTTCGGTATGCTCTATATAAATCAATGCTGGGTTATTTTTTGGGTTTCGAATAGTGTAGATCATTTTTCAGATCTACACAAAGGCGGTTCAGTTATTTTTTTTCTTTGATATTGTTTTTGGCAATTACAGTTACTGATTCGTTTGAGTTTCTTGGAAGGTGACATTGAAAGGTGGTTCGAGTTTACTGGCTGGGTTTTTTGAATGCTTTATATGTATAAAAACAGACATTGCAGTAATCTGGTACGATTTGACCATTACTCATTTGGATCTGGTTTGACACGAGTTATTCGTGATATAGTTTATTTCATGATGCATATTGTTCTTGATTTAGTAAATTGAAATAATATACTAGTTATCAATCTACTAACCTGAGATCTAGTTATAGAACCTGCCTTGCACCTTTGAGATATCTGACTGAAGTTTTGATATATCTGTTTGTTTTCATATATATAAATATATACACACACACACACACACTGTCCAATATCTATTGTATTTAACTCAATCTTTAAAAAGTTGTTACTGAATTTTTTGGGTTTCTTCAAACAGTCTATTATTGGTTTTCTCGAAATTGCTTGATATAAAAATTTTCAAAAACCTTTTCTGCTATATCCATGAGTAATGCCCACCCTTTTACAGAATCTGTCATGGGTTTGAAGGTCGAATTGTCCCAATTCGATGGAAAGGAGGAATACTCTATATGGAAGCAAAAAATGAGAGACATTTTGGTCCAACAGAGGGTTGCAAAAGCCCTCGATGATCCTGCAACTTTTTCTGATGAGTTAAAAGCAAAACCTGACGAAATTGAAGAAATGAATGAGATTGCCTATAGTTCTATAATCCTGCATTTATCTGGTAATGTAGTTAGACAAGTTGATGATTTTAAAACTGCAAGAACTTTGTGGACTACCTTAGATGGTTTGTTCTTAACCAAAACTCTACCTAACAAAATATATGTGTTAGAAAAACTATTTAGTTTTAAAATGGACCCAGGAAAGGATTTGGAAGTCAATTTGAGTGACTTCAGTATTATAGTTAAGAGTTTAGCACACAATGATAAAAAATTCTAAGATGAGGACTTGGCTGTTATTCTTTTAAATTCACTGTCTGAATCTTACAAAGATGTTAAGAATCCATAAAATATGCTAGGGACACTCTTACACAATCGATTGTAATAGATGCATTAAGGTCAAGAGAGTTAGAAGTTAGGAGAGAAAACAGAACCAACTATAGAGAAGAGAGCCTATTTGTAAGGGGGAAAACTGAAAAGAAGGAATTTAATTTCCAAAACAAGGAATTGAAGGGGAGATATAAAAGTAGATCTAAATCTAAAGATAGAAGTAATAAAAAGTATTATAACTGTGGGAAGTTGGGACCACTTTAAGAGGGATTGCTTTGACTGAAAAGGAAATTAAAAGATCAAAATAATAATGATCAGAATAATGCAGACATAGTGTCAGAATTGGATAGCCTGCATGTATTAAATGTGTCAACTAAAAACTCTATTAGTGACTGGATTCTGGATACTGGATGTACCTTTCATATGTGTCCTGAAAAAACATGGCTTTATAACTATAAAGAAATAGAACCAGGAAAGGTGTATATGGGTGATAATAATTCCCAAACTGTGATTGGCACAGGTGACATTGCCATAAAAATGTATGATGGCATTGTCAGAACTTTAAAAAATGTGAGATATGTCCCAAATCTGAAAAGGAACCTTATTTCACTAGGGATACTTAAAGATGAGGGATATACCTTCAAATCTGATAATAAAAACCTGAAAATTATGAAGGGCTCTTTAGTTGTGATGAAAGGACCTAAAAGGAATGGTTTATATTATCTAGAGGGAGAAACAATTATATCTCCTGATTCAAATGCTTTGACTGTTAATGAAAACAAATCTAGTCTTTGGCACAATAGAATGGGACACATTGAAAATAAAGGGCTAAAATCTTTAGGTAATCAAAAATTACTTGGAAAATATGACATTGAGCTTTTGAACTTTTGTTAGACTTGCGTGTTGGGTATGTCCCACAAGGTTAGTTTTGAATCTAGCTCATACAGAACCAATAGGTCCTTAGATTATGTGCATGCTGATCTTTGGGGCCCAAAAAAACACTCTACTTTTGGTGGAAGTAAATACTTCTTATCACTTGTAGATGACTATTCTACGAAGGTTTGGATTTATCCCTTAAAGCCTAAATCTGAAACCTTCCAGAAGTTCAGAACATGGCTGAAAATTGTTGAAAATCAATTAGAGAATAAATTAAAAACCCTAAGAACTGATAATGGGCTGGAGTTCTGTAATATAGAATTTGATAATTTCTATAAACAGAAAGGAATATTAAGGCATAAGACTGTGAAATACACACCTCAACAAAATGGGGTAGTTGAGAGAATGAACAGGACTATAATAAATAAAGTAAGATGCATGCTTATTAGTTCTGGTTTGGCTAAAGGGTTTTAGGCTGAAGTTGCTTGTACAGCAGCTTACTTGATTAATAGGTACCCTTCTAGTAGTATAGGGCTTAAGACCCCACAAGAATTGTGGACAGGAAAAACCCCAAACTTAACTCATATAAGGGGTTTTGGATGTGCAGCATATGCACATCAATCCGAAGGAAAGTTGGAACCTAGAACCATCAAATGTGTGATGCTAGGATATCCAGAAGATGTTAAAGGCTACAGATTGTGGGTTTTAGGTGTTCCAGGTATTAAGATTATTAATAGTAGAGATGTAATATTTAATGAATCAGAAATATCATGCCTAAAACAAAGTTCTAAAGGAACAAATGAATCTGTAAACAACCAGTGAAGTTAACTAAATTACTCATCTCAACCTGGAGATGATGAAAATGAAGTTGTACATCATCAGGTTGAACAAGTTACTGAACCTGTAGAGCCTAATGAACCCTAGAATGGGGCTGAAACTGAAGAACCTGAACATACTGCTGAACAAACTGATGTTCAAGACTATCGATTAACTAGGGATAGGGTAAGAAGACAACCTAGACCCAATCCTAGATATGAACTATTAAATATGATTGAGTTTGTCTTAGTCTCTAGAGAAGAAATAGAACAAGCTGAACCAACTTCTTATGAAGAAGCTATTCATGGGAAAAATTCTGAAAATTGGTCACAGGCCATGAAAGAAGAAATGCAATCCCTGAATGAAAATAAAACTTGGAAGCTTGTTAAAAAACCTAATGATCATAGGGTAGTGCAGTATAAATGGGTTTACAAGCTTATAGAGGGTAATGACCCATCTGACCCTGTTAGGTTTAAGGCTAGACTAGTGGCAAAGGGGTATACTCAGATAGAGGGAGTTGATTACAATGAAATATTCTCTTATGTAATCAAATATAAAACCATAAGGTTGATATTGGCCATGGTTGCTCAATATAATTGGGAACTTGAGCAACTTGATGTGAAAACTGCATTCTTACATGGGGAATTGGAAGAGGATATCTTCATGAGTCAGTCTCAAAGTTTTGAAGTTAAAAACAAAAATGAATATGTTTGTAAACTAAAAAAATCACTGTATGAGCTAAAACAGAGCCCTAGACAGTGGTATAAAAGGTTTGATGCATATGTGTCAAAGATAGGGTTTAAAAGAAGTGAATTTGATGCTTACTTATACTATAACAATATGAAAAGTGGGGGTGGAGGGGAATTTACTTACTACTTTACGTAGATGATATGCTTCTGGCTAGTCCTGATAAGTCTCAAATTTCTAGATTAAAGAATCTTTTGAAATTTGAATTTGATATGAAGGACCTAGGATATGCTAGAAAAATTCTAGGGATGGTTATAAAAAGAATCAGATCTGAAAACAAGTTAACCATCACACAAGAAGCATACCTAAATAAAGTTGTGACCAAATTTGGTATGAAAGATAGTAAAACGGTTAATGTACCCCTAGCTGCCCACACGAATCTATCTAAAACTCACTCCCCTAAATCTGAGAAGAGATGAAGGAAATGGAAAATATACCCTATGCAAATGCCATAGGTTCTGCAATGTTTTCCATGATAACAACTAGACCTGACCTGGCTTATGCAATCAGTTTCCTAAGCAGATTTATGTCCAATCCTGGCAAGCCTCATTGGGTTGGGATGAAATGGTTACTTAGGTATATTGTTGGTATATTAAATCTGGGATTAGTATATGAGTAAAGATCTGAAAATTTAACTTTAAAAGGGTATGTTAATGCTGATTTTGCTGGTGACAAAGGCAGTAGAAAATCTACTACAGCTTATTTCTTTACCCTTGGGGAAAATTGCATAACTTGGAAATCACAATTGCAACCATTGGTTACATTGTCCAGCATTGACGCTGAGTATGTAGACATAACTGAAGTTGTGAAAGAATGTACTTGGTTAATGGGGATTTTAAAGGAACTGAATTTTATGAACGATATTCCTATTTTATACACTGATAGTCAAAGTGCTCTATTACTTAGTAAAAATCCTGTCTATCATGAAAGATCGAAACACATCGAGGTGAAGTATCACTTTATAAGAGAAAAAATATCTCAAGGTGAAGTTAAATTGATTAAAGTTCATACTGATTGAAATCCTTCTGATATGGGAACCAAAGTTTTACCTGTAAGAAAGTTTAAAATATGTTTATCCTTACTTCATATTGACACAGGTTAATTTTCTTTTGCAGGTATTAGGGCGATGATGATGGACAGTTGTTCCATGGCACTTTCAGCAACCAGAGAGCGAGTGTTATTGAGAATCAAGGTGAAGAATGTGAAAAATAGTGTTTCTCAAAACACTCTAAAACGAGTGCTACTTTTGTCAATTGAGGTTTCGGCTTACTTGGAAAATTCTGCCTAATTGGCACTTGACTATTGGATACATGATACTCACTTGGATTGTGCTAGTTGAGACTCGTTTTGGACCATTGGATTAAATCAACAACTGAGATCATCCCTGGGATGTAACCGTCCAAATAAACCCAAAAGTCTCGTGACTTTTGGAGTGAATTTTCCAGATTTTTCCTTCTCTCTCTCTTTGGCGTCTCTCTCTCTGCTTCTTCAAGTTTTTCTTTGAATCTGTAAATCTTTCTCTTAGTATATAGTTTCTGCAATCTGGTCATGGAGTTTATATTTTGGGTTAATGATCAGACTTGAGAGAGTGGCTGATCTTGTACTGTAAAACTCCTAAACGATTGGTTGATTTCGTGGTTGTGTGTTTCATGATATCTTTAGATCGGTGACTGAAACTGTAAGATTTGAGTGGTTCTTGATGTACTCTTGCTCTCTTGGAAGGTAGATTGTGCCATAATGGAACGGGCTGTCCCTGAGCCCCCCAGATTAGGCATATTTACGACTGAATTGGGTCAACAACTTGGTGTTCTTGTGTTATTTTTTTTGTTCTCATTGTATGTTGTCGATTTTTACTGCATATTTAGTTTACAAATCAACCGAAATTCTTTACAACAACAGATTGTTTAGATCAAATTCAAGAACACAAGCAAATAAAGTGAAACGAAATGTCTATATTTTCTTGTTATTCATCTCTTGGTTATTTTGATATGATATGATAATCTGATGGAAAAAGGCTAAGTACTAAACCAAGAAATGTCTAACTTTGATATGATAATCTGATGGAAAGGAAATGGCTTGGTTATTTTCGCAGGCGGCAGAGATGGTGTTTGAGAGAGCGGGAGCGGTGGACATGGACGTGGTGGAAGAGGTAGCATCTTAGGGAGAAAGTTGCTATGAAAATTCTATGTACAAAGTTATGAGAAGGGAAATGACATTATAGATGGCTCAAGGAAGGTTTTGATTAGGTTAATGGGGCCTATAAGTGGAACGCAGATTTTCGAGTTTGAATAATATAATGCTTTTGCTGTTGAGCCAGAAAGAAGAGAGGCTCAGAAAAATGTTTGTATATTTTTATATTGACTTCTGTCTAGTCCACTTAAATTTCATATAACAAGAATGGGTTCCTTCCACTGTTTCGACTTGCTTGAACTTCTACTAGTTGAAGATCTGAGCAACATTTATTGACATTTCAGGTACCGGTCGACCAAATCAACAGCCTGATTCCTTTTATCAAATCATTAACTACAATACTGCAGCGTTGTTACAACCCCTTTTTTTTTTTTTTTTTTTTTTTTTTAAAATTTAAATTGATGCTTACCCATTAAGAAAATAGCACAAAAATGTA
>NC_036255.1:5110611-5123936 GCF_002742605.1 Olea europaea var. sylvestris | reverse complement strand
ATCTGAATTTTTTCTTCTTCGTTTTTTTTTTTTTTTTTTTAATATTAATATTTTTCCATGTAGACTATTAATTTTGCAAGTACAGGAAATTTACACAGAAGCTGTATGAAATTTTAAAAAATGTGACTTGTCAATTTTTTAACCAAGGCAGATGAAAAACAAAATGAATTAAAATTATGCCACATCATTTGTTTTGAATTCCTGTATAGCTCCTGTGAAGAATTTTCTGTACGTAGATGGTAGCTCATTTTTCAATTACACAAACCCAGCATTGGAAGATAAAGAATTCAAGACCATCAGGATAAAATCTCTACCGCTAACACCAAGAGCACCCAGTCCCTTTATTCCTCATCACATTCCCTTTATATACCAGCTGCTGCAGTGGCACTCGCGTCTGCTTATTCGACCTCATAAACTCAAAACATATATTAAACGTCAATATAAAAATTTATTAACAAATTTAAAAACAAAAGATAGTAACCTTTTCTTCCATAAGGGCTTTCAAGTTCTCAACCTGATCAAACATTATCATCAACCAAAAAGAAAAACAATGCGAACAGCAACAGGGTTTTATGTAAGAATACTTTAAAGTAATTGGTGTTAAAAAAAAAAAAAAACTAACCTATCATGGCTCTCGTCAAATGTTTATATTTTGTCATGTTCAATTCTGTTTAGTCTTAACTTACCAGAAACGTAAGAATAAAAGTTCAAGTTGTTACCACTTTTTCGGGCAGTGATCGGGAAAAAAAACAAAAAACAAAAAAAAAAACAAAACAAAGGTTAGACAATGAACTATGAAGTAGACAATTCTTCCATCACATTATAAAAGCTCCAACCTCTTCCTTCAATTCCCCCAATAAAACACACAAGTCCTCTTCAATGTCAAATCTAGTTTCCTGGTAAGTTGAACTGCAATAATTTTCTCTGCAGTTATCAAATGAATAAATGTTTTTGAAGCACACAAGTTACAAAATAAATAATGACCTATGAGGTTACATAAAATCATCTTCATCCCCCAAAAAGAAATCCAGCAGCTTGTTCTTCATTACCATCAAAAAACTTCAAAGCTTGAATCACTTGTTCTCTTTTAAATCCAAGCTCAACAAGCTTTGTTACCTTCGCTTCAAAATCAGGTCCCTGCATACAAATCACTTTTTTTTTTAGTCAAGTTGATTCAGATTATTCCAGCATTTTATTACTCTTTTTTTTTTGGGCACAGAAGAACTTTCTGAATTCCCAGTAAAAAAGAACAATTCTAGTTCCACGTAACATAATTATAAGTTTAAACACGATTCCAGTTAAAGAAAACTATAACATTTCACCTAGTCCAAGGTGAGAATAAATGAGGCAAAATTAATCAAAATAACAGACGAACTTGGATAAATGTCAAACAAACTAGCAATTGATACCGAATTTGCCACAGTTGAACTAACATAAACATTTCTAACTAAAATCTACCTGTGCAGCATTCCCGCCAGTGCTTCCGGTGGCTGAAGTTAGAAGGTGAACAATTAGTTAGATTCCATTTACAGCAAGCAGAGCAAGAAAATCAGAAGGCAAAAGGTAAATAAACACAACAGCAAAGAATTACAATAATACAGTAATAATACTTATGGAACTCGAACTCCACGGGTTGCCTCCACTATTTTACGTCAAATCAAACAGAAATATAGGCTTCAAAAATTATGCTGAAACAAACTAATTATAAACATAATAAAGCAAGAGATTTCTGAAATATGGAACTAACCAGAAGGTCTTCCTGTTGGGGTATTGATGTTCTCGTTTGCCTGAAAATCAGAAAATAGAGTTGAGATTGTCTGACGGCAGTTTACATCTGCACAAGTAAAATGTGCTCCCTTGGTAAACAAAATAGCTAAAAAAATAAATAAATAAATGTTGACAAACATCTTCTAACAAAGTATATAGAGGTATAAAAATACAAATTATTGATGCCTATTCACCAGATAGCACATAGAGAGAAAATACTGTAAAAGAGCACCTGGGATAAGTACTTATTATTGCTTCGCTAAAAGCTTGTCTGGGAGGTGTTTATAATCACTTTAAATTATAAACAAAAAGAGAAATGAATGGTGATAAGTGGTTAATACTTATAGATCTTGCAAAATGTGGGGATAAAAACTGGGTTTGACCAAAAAGAGTGCTCATATTTTAAACACTTTCCAGACAAGCACCAAGAGTAAGGATCTTCAGTCCCTGATAAATTTAATTTAATTGTTTTAAAACCCACTTGAGGGCGGACCAGTTCTGCAAGTTTGTCCAATAACAAAACTCTTATCTGGTTAAGATTACAGGTCGTAACTACTAGAGTCAAGAACCGCATAAAACCACTGAAAACTGATCTGGCTCCAACATTTTTCACATTCCAGCTAATATTTTATTTTTATTTGGAGCGGCAGTGAGGGAAGAAAAGATTGAAAATAGCTCTTACAAGGGTGACAAAGGATTTTCCCTCACCGGCAACCTACACCACCCCTACACATTTTAGCTCTTCAATCACATTTCTACATAAGCATAAAAGAGCATAGGTAAAAACAAGAAATCAAGAGCATGTGTCGATAATAGTTTGTGCAAAACATTGAAAGATCGATTTTCTATTTTCATCATTCCTCCAAAGATATACAATGTAGTCTTCCTTCATTCAGATAGATAATCTGATTTGATTGGATATTATGATATATTTTGGGTGATATTGAATACTGATGCTGAGGATTTTTTTCATGTATCCTTGTTCAGATTATAACGAAAATAGAACAGAATGATTATAAAAGGAGACAATCTAGTATGCCTAATGTTCACCTAATCCTTCAAATCAGTCCACCAGTGAAACACCAACAAACAGGTTCACTGAACGGATATTGGTGATATAATAAATGGTCCAGGTTTATAAGGTTAGTCCAGCAGAGATGATGAACAAAAAGGCCCAAATTGTATCAATACCATATAAAACAAGGCAAATTTCAACTTGACACAGTTTTTGGTAAGGTTTCATAATGCATTTTGTCCTACTAGGGAAAAGAGTTTATAATGCTCTCTTACGCAGAGAAATCTGCAATTTGGTAATCTCTAGCGAAAACCTTCACCTTAACAATTTGATATTTATGCAAGCCCGTTTCAACTCAAGACGGGCACTGTTTCAATACTAAATTAAAACAAAAAACAAGCCAGACATTATAAAGGCATACACCTCTAGCCAATTATATGCTCATTCTGCATGACACTTGAAAGACAAAAATAACAGAATAAAGAGATGCATAACAGATTGGAAGTAGAAAGCAACGTGAAGAGCAACTTTCTTACTTGTGCTCCAGAGCTAGATGCTTCCTTCATCCTCTCTTCGTCAAATAAATTAGATGGAATGTCCTTTTCTGGAATTTCCAAAAAATATTGAATTAAGATTACGAAAAATCAAATTTAAACAATTGATGCACATTAGGATACTTAATGGTTAGTGTAAAAGTCAATATTGTTAAAAAAAAGATGAACAGATAACAAGATCAACCTGCCAGAAAAGGCACAGAAACCTCTCCTCCACCAACTCTCAAGACATTCTCCTTTAGATCAATTATGCACTGTCAATTGCAGTTATGTAAGCAACTCATTACGAAATCTGAATTCAATCTAATTAAAAGAGCAAATTTAAGTATGAAAAGGCTACCTGGTGCTTGCGGAGCATATCCAGCCCAAAAAGAAACTCCATGTTGGGAGAATCCAGGACCGTGAAGGTACAAGGGTAAAAATTATTCCCAATCTACCATTTTAAAATAATAAACACATCAAAGTAACAGGAATGCCATGTGTAACAGGGCATAAACAGGGGGGAGGGGAAGAAAATGAAAATGGTTTTAAAAAGACTGAAAATGCCATGTGTAACAGGGCATAACAAGGGGAAGGGGGGAGAAAATGAAAATGGTTTTAAAAAGGAAAGAAAATCATCTTTAGTCCATCAAAATGAGATAGCAATGTATTACATGCATACCTTGATGGGAGCAACATGTATCCGACCGATTATCTCAGATTGACCAACTCCTTGAGCAATACCCCTATACCGTGTATCTAAAAGCCTCGACAATCTGAAGGAAAAAATGGTAAACAATTAGGAATAAATATCTATTCAGAAGTACCAGTATCCTGGTTTACTGAAGAATGGATTAATTCCACAATAGGGAGCGGGAGAAAAAGCAGGATCTCATACCCGCAACGCTCGGCACAGCTTTTAGATATAATTGTTGACTGAGCTCCACTATCAACAAAGGCCTTAACAAAGACGAGTCAAATAAATACCTCAATTAAAGCAAGAGCATATAGGATAATAAGGAGCTCACACATGACACAAGGAACTATATAATCAATAATGTACAACATTTCTTAGTTTTAGTGCCCACTCAAAGTGAGTTGACTGTAAATGCAAGAACTTTGTGAAGTCACAAGCTCTCAAAAACCAACCATTGAGCTCTCAGGTAATTCAAGATTCAACACATATACAAGAACTTTGTAAAGTCAGTGTAATAGTGTGCCAGCAGATGGAAGTGTGTTTTAACTATCCGTAAAACAAAAGACCGCCATGCCAATGCTTCGAGTATTTTAGATTGTGTTGATTTCTCTAATGGGAACGCCCGAATCCACCCCAGTATGCCTACAGATATCTTATTCAAGGGCATTTCTGAAATTTAAAAAATTTCAAAGATTCCTCTCAAAGAGTACCAAAGATACCTGCGGCTATAAACTCTCTATCAGCCCTTTCTCCTACTCCATTTCTTCATTTTTTCCCCTTCATCTAATTAAAAGAGGTCAGTTGGTCCTTGGCTGGACTTTGATTACTTGTTATAGTTTGTCACAATCAAAGGTGATGCAGGACCAAACTGAAACAATTAATTGAGACGAAAACAAATCTATAGGGGGAGGGAATTAAAGAAAAGAATGGGGAAGAAGAAGATTCAACAGAAGGAGAAAAAGAAAATAGGAAAAGGGAAATTCACAATAAGCCACCAAAAGTATTATTCAATCATCAACTGAAAAATTACAATGCAAAATAAGTTTAAATAGTAAAACAAACCCTCACAAGATTGGGCCGAGCCCATACAAGTCCAATTCACTAAATAATAGTTCAAGAAAATAAATAAAACTTAACTAGAAAATAAAATAAATAAATACCCGATGTCCTCATCAACTCCCCGAGGTGGGAGAAAACTCGACCCTCTCGAGTGAATATATCACTATAGGCTTTCGTCAATCTCCCAACCATAAACTAAGTGGCTGGGCAAGCGTCTTTCGACGTCCGTAGAAATGTGTCAGTGGAGGTCTAAATCTAGTATCCTCACCAGCCCCCCCGAGTGGACAGAAGGCGATCTGGGCCAAGGAAGATCCGACTGACTCCGATAAAACTCCAATAAATCTGGATCCAGTTGCTGTAGTGACTCTCTAGAGATCCATGTACAGTCAGAATCTGGTCGAGCAACCCAAGGAACAAGGAAGCGCTGAACCTCTTAGTCATTAGTTAACACAGTTTCTTCATCTAAAATAACATCGATTTTATCTTTGTGTGCTGTGAAAGGTGGTAGTGAGGTAGAAGTGGCCAAAGAATCAGGTTCAAAGTGAACAAAGGGAGGTAACAAAGAATCATCTAGGGGAATGAAATGGCCTTTATAAGCAACTAGATCCTCAACATTGAAAATAGAGTGGTAATCAAGGTGTGGTGGAATGTAAACAACATATGCATTTGGACCAATCTGCTTTAAAATTTTAAAAGGACCAGCGCTACGAGCGTACAATTTGGAGGCGGGTCCATGTAGACGCCGCTCTGGCCTAATGCGAACCATAACATAATCTCCAATGTTAAACTCAACATGTCGTTTATACAAATCAACTTGGAGTTTATATTTTGTATTACTGGCTTCAAGTTGTTAATTGATCTCAATATGCAAATCACGAAGATGTTATGCAAATGTTTCAACGCCTGTGGGGACACAGGAATGAGATCTAACGGTTTCCTAGGCTTATACCCATGAACAGCTTCAGATGGACTCATATCTAATGAACGATTTATGAAACTGTTATACGCAATTTGCGCTATAGGAAGGATCAAGTCCCAATTACGAAGATTTTCCCGGACCAGACATTGTAACAAATTACCAAGACTACAATTAACTACTTTAGTTTGACCGTCAGTCTGAGGGCGGTAGGCCGTAGAAAAATTCAATTTGGTACCCATCCTTTGCCACAAAGTTCTCCAAAAATGGGCTAGTGAAACGAACATCCCTATCAGACACAATGGTCTTGGGAAGCCCATACAATTTGACAATCTCATTAAAGAACAATATAGCAACCTTGGACGCATCTGATGTCTTGCTACAGGGGATAAAATGAGCCATTTTTTAGAAACGATCGACAACCACAAAAATATAATCATGTTTCTTTGGGGTGCGTGGAAGTCCTAACATAAATTCATACTAACATCTTGTCAAAGACAATTGGAGACAAGAAGAGGAGTGTAATGTCCTGTGCTTTGCCTCTTCTATTTGGCCAATTGACAATTATTACATGTACTAACAATCTTAGACACATCCTTCTTTAAACTAAGCCAATAGAATTGGCGTTCAACTTCCTATATGGTCTTATCACGCCCAATGTGACCGGCTAAACCTCCTGCATGAATTTCCCACGCTATAAAATCTCGCACTGATGTTCGAGGGATGCACAATTTATTGGCTCTAAAGAGATAACCCTTCTCAAGTCGGAAGCCATCTGTGGTGCCTGATTGTCCCCTTTGTAAATCAAGAAAGATATCTTTAAAATCGGGGCATGACTTGTAATCTTCTTTAAGCCTTTCAAAATCGATGACCTTGACACTCATGATCGACAAAAGGGAGACACGTTGACTTAATGCGTCAGTTGCTTGGTTCTCCACGCCCTTCTTATGTTTTAAAACAAATGAGTAGGCCTGCAAATATTCAATCCAACGATCATGCCTATTAGAGCTTAATCTTTTCTGAGAGTTGAGGTAACGGAGGGCCTCGCAGTCCGAATAAAGGACAAACTCCCGAGGCAACAAATAGTGGTGCCAATGGCGCAAAGCCTGGACCACCACATATAGTCCCTTATCATAAGTTGAGTACCGTTGTTTGGCCTCATTTAACTTCTCACTGAAGTAGGCAACAAGGTGACAATCCTGACTCAAGACTCCGCCTATACCTACCCCAAAGGCATCACATTCAACCTCAAAGACTTTGGAAAAGTCTGGAAGACGCATGACAGAGGCCTCCATCATTCGCTTCTTGACCAACTTAAAGGCCTTAGCCGCTTCTTGTGTCAAAAGAAACTCCCCTTTTTTCATACACTCCGTAATATGCGCCATAATAGTGCTAAACCCCTTGATAAAACGACGATAAAATGTAGCTAACCCGTGAAAGTTCCTGACGTCATGAATAGTTTTAGATACGGGCCAGTCAAGAATCGCCTGAACCTTGGCAGAGTCAGCATATACCCCTATCGAAGAGACAATGAACCCCAGGAAAACGACTGTATCGGTGAAGAAATAGCACTTCTTGACGTTAACATACAGATTAGTTGCACGTAGGGTAGAGCAAACTTGTGTAAGATGATCACGGTGTTGTTCCTTAGTCTTACTATAGATGAGAATATCATCGAAATAGACAACAAGAAACTTACCCATGAAAGGTCGAAGAATCTGTGTCATTACCCGCATAAAGGTACTCTGCGCGTTGCTTAGCCCAAAAGGCATGACCAGCCATTCATAAAGGCCATCTTTATTTTAAAAGCGATCTTCCACTCATCACCTGGGCGAATTCTAATCTGATGGTATCCACTCTTCAAATCAATCTTCCAAAAGATTGTCGCGCCAACCATCATATCTAGCGTATCATCAAGTCTGAGAATGGGAAAACGATACTTCACCGTAATCCTATTGATAGCGCGACTATCCACACACATTCTCCAAGAATCATCTTTTTTTGGCGTCAATAGGATGGGGACAACACACGGGCTTAAACTCTCACGAATGAATTCTTTGTGAAGGAGGTCATCCACTTGTCTTTAGAGTTCAGCATGCTCGGTAGGATTCATCTTATAATGAGGCAAATTTGGAAGGGATGCTCCTAGGACGGAATCTATGGCATGTTGAATAGCCCTTAGAGGAGGTAGATGATTAGGTAGGTCCTCCGGAAAGACATCTCGAAACTCCTGAAGGATCGACAGGACTTCAGCAGGGCTTTCTATTGTGGAGTTAGATGAAACCTCCATGACTACCAAAGCAACACAATTGAGTCACCAACAAGCGTATGCTCAAACTCCGTAGGACTAATGATATGCAATCCCTTTCGTTCCACACTCTTCTTCGTTTCCAATAAGCCAACAAGCTTTGGGGGCAATAGGTTAAGGTGAATCTTTTTTCCAGTAAACACGAAGGAGCAGGAATTGGATCAACCATAGATGGTTACATCTAGGTCAAATAACCAAGGTCGTCCCAAAATGATGTGCCCGACAGCCATTGAAATGACGTCACACCATATATGATCCTTATACTAAGGAACTGGATAGGGAATAAACAATGATCCTTGACAGCTATAGAAGAGGTATCAACCCAATAGATGCTGTATGGCTGAGGGTGAAGAACTGGCTTCGACCCTAGACGGGATACAGTAGCCATCGAAACCACATTAATGCAGCTGCCACTATCTACGATAACTTTACAGTCCTTGTTATTAATCTTGATGTGTGGAAGATGGCATGATGGCTCCAATCATCGGCATCCCTAGGCTGAGTAAGAGTGCAACGGACGATACCGACTCTAGGCGTATGTGGGATAAGGGGACTAGCCTGAATACAACCTAAGAAGGTATCTTCACTATCCTCCAAGTCATCAAACTCTTCTAACTTAAGCTCATAAACCTGGTCCTCTAGTGGCTCGTTGACTATACCTTCACGCTCTTCCATAACTAGGGCTCGACTAGGATATTTAGAAGAAATGTGACCAAAACCCTTACAATTGAAGTATTGCAAACGGGAGGACGCCCTTGAAACCTCAGAACATTTACCTTTACTATCCGATGCAGGGATAGCATTAGAAGGAGGAGGTCCTAGAATAGACTTAAAAGATGGAGTGGATGCAGAAGAGATTGAAGTGTGGGTGTCACTACGAGTTCTATACGGTGTCCTAGTCACTAACTCGTAATCCCGAACGAAAGAGTAGGCGTGGTCAAGAGTTGTGACGCCTCTAAGGACAAGCTCACGCCTAAGATCATTTCTTAGGCCTTGCCTAAATCTACTCAAGGCCGTGATCTCATCCTCAACAACTTGACATCTCATTCGAAACTCGTCAAACTGAGCAACGTATTCGGTCACAGGTCGATTGCCTTGCGTAAGTGCATTCCATTAATCCAACAAGTTATATTTTTCTTGAAGGTGACGCTTCATTTCATCCCAACTCCCAACAGGGGGAGCATGATGCCTCTCTAGAAGATCCTCAACACTTTCCCAAAAGAGTTAAGCAGTGCCAATTAAGCAAATTGTACCCTCCGATCTTCCGGGACCCCACACCAGGCAAAGAAGCGATCCATATCCCTAAATCATTGATTGAATACACTAGGATTTAGACAATCATACGCTCCTCGTGGCAAGGGGGAGATAGTGTACCATGACGGTGATATTCCCGCTCTCGTCCACGAGCCTAATTTCCTTCCCTACGATCATGTCGAGTGTGGTGTCGACCACTATGTGGACGACGATGAGATCTATTAATGGAAACTTTAGAGTTCTCAGCTTCAATCGAATATGGGGTTGGATCAAGAGTGTTCAACCTAGCGGCTAGGGCTCTATTCTCCTCACGGGTAATGGCTACCTCAATTTGGACAGCCGTTAATTGATTTTGTAATCGTGCCAACTATCGGGTGAGGGCATCAATTTGGGATGGGTCCATGGCAAGGGTACTAGAACTAGAGTCAGTAACGCAACCACTACGCAATTGCATACACGGTAACACAAGCTAAATGAAGTGCACTACTGAGATCAACAACCAACGAGTGCCAACAAGGGAAATAGTGATTGAATTTTATCTATTGTTATTATTATTTTTTTTCTTTGATTAACTAAAAAAAATTAGGGTTACGTAAGGTCCGATATTTAGCGAGCTAATAATACTAATGCAAATAAAATAAAAAGCAAAGGTACAAATGATAGGCCTAGTCACGTGGGATAAGCGGGTGAACAATGGAAGTTAGTTCGCGAATTCTAATCAAGTAAGTTTAAGGCTAAAATTATCAAAATATTAGCAACACAAAGAATTGATACAATTCTAAATAAAGCAGCAATGTCAACTAAAAATAGATAGGAGCAGTGACTCCCTAAGTTCAGTTGGTCTGAGTTGCCACTTGTGGAGTTCAGTCCAGCTTGTGTCTTATGCTCCAGTGTCAAATGTCTCCACTTTCTGAAACTACTCCTAAGCTTTGAACAATTGAGTGAGGCGACAAGACCAATCCAAACGTCGACTCTAGCTGCTCTCGAATCTGGTTGTGGCTGGGAGTATTTTTTTTTTGATGCCTCGGTAATTTAAAAATTGCTCCTCCTTGTCTTCAGTGGCTGTGGTGGAAGTGTATGGGAAGATTATACGGTGGTGGTAGGTTGCGTGATTATCTGTAGATTACTGACAGAAATGGGTCGATGGTTGCTTTGGGTGATTAATGGATGGTGGACAACGGCTCTGGGGATGCGTGCGTGTGTGGTACGAATTTACTGTAGTTGGTGGCTTATGGTAGTGATCAAAGAGAGAGGGTTCGCGGCGCTCGTTGTCGAGACCACAGGAGAGAGTTGAACGTGTGATGTGTGTGTAGAGAAGAAACCGAGATTGTGGCTGGTTGAGGCAAAGATGGCATGCACCGGTGATTCTAGCAAAGGAAGGTGGCGTCGTCGGCGTTGGTGTCGTTAGCGGGAGTAATGGCAGGTTGGGTACCGACGAGGAGCGGGGCGCCAGTGCCATGGAGAGTCCAACTTCTGGGATATTGAGGGGAAGATAGAACGGCGTCTGGGATATTGGGTTTTGGAAGACAGGTTAGAGTGGGGGTGGATTGGGTCTTGAGTATATGGGTTTAAGAGTTATTGGTTAGGTTCAGGAAGATGGGTTAGAGTGGATTGCATTTGTGAGTGGAATTGGGCTGGTTATCATGGATTGGGCCGACGATGTTTTAATAAATGTGGGTATATGTATGCTTATGGGGCTTAGGTTGGCAAGAGTTGGACTGGTTTTGTATGTGAGCCAATTGTGGGTAGGGTTTGAGGGTTGAAGTTTATGGAATAGCAATGTGGTTCATCAAGCAGCAGTCGCAAACGAAATTTTTTTCCGAGTTTGAACAGTAACTCTTTTTTTTTCAACTAAGAAAGAAAATGCTGCTGTTACCACAAAATATTTTCGCTTCTGCTATTCAACATGAAGAATTTTTGGGAAAAAAAGATGGGACGAAATTTTGGATTGTGGAGAAAGAAATTACCCAATGTTTGGCTCTGATATCAAATTTGATGCAGGACCAACTGAAACAATTAATTGAGATGAAAATAGATCTATGGGGGGAGGGAATAAAAGAAAAGAACGGGGAAGAAGAAGATTCAATAAAAGGAAAAAAGAAAATTGGAAGAGGGGAGTTTGCCATAAGCCACCAAAAGTATTATTCAATCGTCAATTGAAAAATTAAAATGCAAAATAGGTTTAAATAGTAAAACAAACCCTAACGAGATTGGACCGAGCCCATACAAGTCCAATTCACTAAATAATAGTCCAAGAAAATAAATAAAGCTTAAATAGAAAATAAAATAAATAAATATCCGATGTCCTCATCAAAAGGCCTGTAACCATTTCCTCACGAGACAATCCTTCATAGATGCAATTTATCATGATGATGAATCTGTGGAGGATTTCCAAGGACCAAGTGGACACACTCTTCTTCATCCTTTCTTCCTCCCAACATCATCACAACAATCATCTCTCTCTTTGAAATTCAAGTAATAATTTGACTGATGTAACGTATATATAGACACATATTCCAGTAAAACCAATAATGTCAAGATTTCTGCCATCATCTAACAAAATTGTAAAAATTATCAAGACCCATTGTGCAGCTTTAGAGATAATAGTCACAGAATTGCAATCCACAACTAACAGGCACCTATTACATTCCTAGTTGATGCCAGATTGTGTTCCTCCAGTTGTCTCCATAATCCACACACTATCAAATGTCCTGAACAATAATATAACAATGATGCTAGAGCAGCGGGAAAGCAACAGCAAGTTAAGTTAGGACTGGTTAGCAAAACTAGATAACGGAAAAGATGGACTGGCTATTTGGAATCCTTCGGATATTAAAGGTAAACTTCTTGGTTAGAGAGACTTGATCACGAGCAACTTCCTTACGTGCGATTTAAAATTTAGTTTATTCTCTATTTTTCAAATTAATATAGTCATCTTGGAAAGGTACTTGCAAATTTGTAATTGACTCAAATAACAATTTTCGAAAATTGCCCCCAAAATTTGTGTGAATTATCAACTGCTTGGTTTCTATTTATAAGGTTTTCCCGTATCTCTCTCTTGGGGTGGCAGGGGGCTGATAGTATATGATTTATTCCAAGGCAAGAATTCAAGAATCCCTTAACCAAAATCAAGGAACTATTCATATGTTATCGAGAAGAAGAAAAAGCCTTATTTTTTCCATTGTACAGCGAACTATTAAAAAAATCATAGGATTTGACTCCCGGGCTTAGGAATTTTTATATAACCTAAGCGACACAATAAAAGCTTTTTCAACTATACATCTTACTACTGGACACTTACCTAGCCAAAGCTTAGATCCGGCTCTACCCAAACTTTTATATTACCATAATTCCATACCCGATCTTAAAGATGCATATAGAATTCTACAAAAAGCCTTATTCAATGAAAGATCATAGTGTTTTTCCTTAGAGATGGAAAATTCGCCCATCCGGTTTTATCAACTATAGACCAGTAAGAAAGCACAAGTCACATTGTTTACCAATCCAGTACCTTCAAAGGAACGCCATTAACTTCCATGTCAACATACAACATCACCTGGAAAAAGAAGCATAAAACTTCAATGTTCATGTTGAGAAACAGCAAAGATAAAAGTCAAGCTAGCATTTGTACATACCACCCTTCCAAAAGCTTCAGGATTGTATTCTAGAGCAGCAGCCCAGTTCTCATCAATTCCTTTCTGCAATACAAAATGGCAATTCATGAAACCACGGAAATATTTCACAGTGAACATAATTAAAAAGGATAGCTCTGTGTG
>NC_036255.1:5061327-5110566 GCF_002742605.1 Olea europaea var. sylvestris | reverse complement strand
GATAAGAACAAGATCAGTTTAATATTTTAATAAAATAAATTTAGACCCTTAGATTAGTTTAAATGGATAGATAAGATTATTTGACAATTCCTTTATCAAATACCTTGTTACGTGGTACGACCCCCTGTGTATATATATAAATATATGAAAAGAAGTATTAAATTGGATAGTGCTAATTACATCACCATAATTTTGAACAAAGATTACTAGTAGGAAATTTTCAAGTACAAGAGATGCACTAAGAGACTGTGCTAGTGCTTGAAAAATATGAAAGGATCATCATATATATTCATAATCTGTTGGCAAACATCATAAATATGCAAATCAATTCCCCTGATAACCACAAACAATCTCCCACTTAGTCACAATAGCAGGTGAACTTTTGAAGTTGTCATCTATCATTCTAGAGAGGTGCTGGCCTGCAAATCTATAATAAGTGGGTCTACACCTGAAAAATGACCTGAAGATGACAAGGAGGAAACCAACCTGTCGAATAGCTGCTTCAATTTTCTTCTGTGCCTCCACGTCAAATGGGTCTGCATGAAGTAAAGCCTACATTGCAGAGATACAAAACCACGTGCAGGCTTCTTAAATAAAACATTCAAACAAACTATATCAATAAGCAAAAAAGAAACAAAAAGGTTTAGATCAAGCAATTCAGAATGTGTCCGTGGATGGCTTTTCTACAAGACATTTCTAATGTCTCCTTCATAATCACCTGACCTACAAAAGCAGAAAGCCCTAAAGGAACTACGATGAAGTCCTTGAATAGAAAAATCTCTGTCAAGGGCCTTAATATGCAAAATGCATGTCCCCACCCTCCCCACCTAAAACTAGGGTATTATTGCAAACCCTAATTACCCCATCTAAACCAAGGATTCGATCCATATCCCGTGTCAGTATCCGTGTCAAAACGGATACTTCTCCATTTTTGGAGAGTCCGAGCATCATAGCCTTAATATGCAAAATGCATGTCCCCTCCCTTCCCACCTAAAACTAGGGTATTCTTGCGAACCCCTACTTACCCCATGAGATGGTAAACACAAGCCTCAAATGTAAGAAAATATTCGAAACAGGAACTGAATAAAAGAGAGAATAATTTCTTGAGGCTTAAACAGGGGTGAGTAAAAAAGGAACATTGATTTTCCACTGGCGAGCTTGAATGAAATTCAAGGTTCAGCTAATGACATATTGTAAATATCATGACATGATCCCCTGAAGCAACTCCAGAAAAATTTTGTCACAACTGACAATAGAGTTCTGATAAATTAAAAGTTAATCCAATGCATATTAGACACCCCACCAAGAAATTAATAATGAGCTGTTACCGGCAAATGACACTAACCATTTCGTCATCTTGCTGTTGTCGTAATTCACCTCTCTGACGATTACGTGCACGTAAAATGTCTTGTAGCCTATTGACATCATTTCCAAGGATAGCTTGTGCCAACTCAGGATCGCTCTGAAAGTTCAAATAGCATGTTCAATCTCAATAAATCCTCAGACACTGGAAGATTTAATTTTACAAACATGGCATTGCAATTAGCAATATAAGAGTTAAAATGATCAGAAATTAACCTCTTTAAGCATAGACTAGTTGAACTGTTGTAGAAAGATTTAAGATATGACAGAAATAACCAATATTCAAAAAAAAAATTTGGACAAACTTTTAACCTATGACAATTTTAACTGCTGACATATATGGAGCATGCTGATTCAGACAGTGTCACAAAGGCATAAAAAAGGTAAATGATAAGCAATTCAAATAGATGCTACAAAATAATTTCAGTTGTCCACCCCAAGAACAATTTTCTCACGCTATGCTCCTGTTTGATGCCATTATGTCATCAAAGTGAGTTTTATAATAGTGAATTTTTGGAGAGTGTGTTATTAAAAAGCAAAAAAAAATTTGGGTTTACGTACAAAATATTTTATTGCGAGAATGTTAGATTGAAAATGAATTTTGAAATAATGGGAATAAACAAAGGCTATACATCAAAATTCTTAACTCAAAAACAAAAATAAGTTGCTTCCTATCAAAGAATCATATATAGTGGAGAATTTTGCCAGATTTCTCATAAAGTATTAACAAGGTGACAATATCGCACAAAATTCTTTATTAAATACAAAGAAATAACATAACTATATTAGCTCATCGAGTCATTTTTCACCAAAATTAGCTAATAGCAGCAAGTTTCCACCAATTCTTAAAGAAAAAAAGCCAAAAAATGCTTTTATCCTCAGAAAAAAGGGCAGTTAAATGGCCAGATCACACTTTACCTGGAACAGCTGGGCCATTACATTAGAATCGTTACGCAATTGCTGCTGCAAAGCTGAGGGGTTCATTGCAGAACCATCTGGATTAAATCCTGCCTCATTCGGGGATGCTCTACAGTAGGTTAAAAGTCACACTATTTAGAATGGGAAGGCACTGAAACAAGCTTTAGAATATTCTTCTAGACCAAAAAGAGACGTAAAGAGAAAGACACTTTAGCATTGTCCACCACACATAAGTACGGATGGAAAGCACACATTCGTTAGTTATTCCATGTTGAAAGGTGCCCAACGAATCCTAATTGGACTTTTGATTCTTAAAGTTTTTATTTTTTTCCCCCAGTCCGCAATCCTTGTTAATAGAAGTATCAATATTAAATATGTGGCAGAAAATTATTACGACTACACGAACCTAGAACCAGAAGATGAAGCATTTGAGACCATCATCACCAAATCTCCATCAGTAACACCAAGAGCACCCAATTTCTCAGAATTCTTCATCTCCCTTCCGTTATATAGCAGCTGCTGCTGCTGTAGTGGCACTTGTGTCTGTTCGTTCAATATTATAAACACGTAATATATATTAATCCCTAATATATTTATCCCAATTTTTTTTTTTATAAAAATATACCAAAAAAATAAATAAATAAAAAGATCTAACCTCTACTTCCAGAAGAGCTTTAAAGTTCTCGACCTGTAATGATTATTTAAATCAGACACCATCATCAGGAAAAACAAGAAAAACACTCCATAATCAATTACAGAAAAATTAGGGGTTGAAAGAGTTACAGATTCGTCGCGATCGACGTCTAGAGTGAGGATTTGTTCGTCAGCTGTCATTACAGTGATCTTCATCTTCCCCGATTAGCTTTGAACCTGTTCGAATTCCTCGGAAAATGAGATTTGAGCAATCTGGTTTTCGTAATGTGTAAAATAAATAGCTGCTGTATTTTCTACTTCTCAGTGTTTTCTTACTGCCAAAGTTATCTTCTGTTGACTAATCCTGAAAAGATAAGGAGACTCTCGCGATGAATTTGTTTGAGATGATTGGGTTTTATTAGTGCTTGTTTGGCATACATTATAATCAAAATGACCAATGTAAATGCATGAATGATGAGATGATTGGGTTTTTATTAGTGCTTGTTTTGTATTATTTATGAATGTGTGTTTGAAATTAAAAATGACCAATGTAAATGCATGAATGATGAGATGATTGGGTTTTATTAGTGCTTGTTTAGTATTATTTATGAATGTGTGTTTAAAATTAAATTTTGATTTTAACAGTCAATTTGGGAAAGATTTTTTACCTCAAAAAATTGATTTTTTGACAGTTATTTCACTAGTCATAATTTTTAACTTCTTCCCTCATAGATAGACACCATATTTCTTTTAACGGTCAAAAAATCAATTTTTAACGGGGCTTAACTTTAAATTATAACAAAAATCATGCCACATGTAAATACAGATTGATATATTGGTTTGAGTTAGCAGATTTTGATACATTAATCTTGGAATACCTTTTTCAATCAATCAAATGTCAGATTTTTTTACACATAGGAAGAGTAAATCAAGGCGTACATTTTGTCTGTGCAAATAGTTTAATCCTTATAATAATCTTATAGTCTCTCTCTAATGTGTTAGGAGAATCTCTCACAAGGAATTTGTTTAGCCCCTGTTTGTTTCCTATTTTTAAGTAAAATGCATTTTGATATAATCAATTGGTGAAGAATGTGTGGTTAAGAATTAAGAAAATATTTTCGCGTAATATTATTTTATTGAAAAATGTACAATTAAAAAGAAGAGAGAGAAAATTTGGTATCAAACAAGGACTTAAAATAACTACACGGAAAATAAATTTAAAATACAATTATTTTTGTCCGACATCAAACTGATATGTATTGTGATAGATTTGATCAATATTTTTAGTTGTAGTTTGAGGAGTGCACACGAATCATTTTAATAAAGTGTTCTTGGGATAAATAGAGGAGAGGGATGGATTGGGACTTGGAGCGGTAAGTGAAGCGAGGAAGGGGAGTTGAACGCGGAGAAGTGACATTGGGAAAAAGAAATGATGATGGGTCTCACATGCTTCATTACATACTACTCATTGACAACACAAAGCAGTAGGAAGATAATGTGAGGGAAAAGCCCACAGGACACATCTTCAAGTGGTAAAAGGGGATGGTGGAGAAATTCAACTTTGCTTGAGGCTGCTGCGTCAAGGGTTCGAATCCTGAAATATGGATTTGGCTCTTGGGTAAGTGCAAGTGTACAAGCAGCCTTCCACCCTATATCCTTAGAGGCATAACCTGCGATTTACCTCCCTCACGATGCTCCAGGACAGGGGTGGTGGGGGACCCTTAAGGTTAGGGTTTAACCTTTAAGATAATGTGAGGGAAAAGTAGACGGCACAAGTGAAGTATTTTTGTGACGACTCTCGAGCTGTCAATTTCATCTTATGTTTTGAGTAATTTTTTTTATCATTATAATGATGAAACAATGATGATGTGGCAGTGTTCATGAAATACGTAGTTGGCATTACCCTTTAATAAATAGTTAAAAAAAAAAAAACCCTTTGTTATGATCTTTCATCTTCCCAAGCAATCACTTCCTTAATTCATCCCATTACTCTCTTCCGTCTTCCCGAGCATTTCACGGTTCTTCTTTGTCTCTCACACACACAAATATCACAAGAATTCGTCCCATCATCGCCTGTCTCCACAGGGTAGCCACCACTTGCCAAAAACAATCGTTTGCTGATTTTTAATTGGCTTCAACTAATTTTCTCAAGTGACAAAACCAAGATCAAATCAAAGGAAACACCATAAATCATTTGCTGATTTTTAATCAATTTTAGGTAAGAATATGTAATTGTAGTTGGTATATTTTACTTTTAAACGATGACCCACGTTATTTTTATTAGGAAATTTCACTCTATCTGTCGAAGGGGTTTTTATTATCTCTCGTTGTCTCTAACTCATTACATGTCAGAACAAAAATAAAATAAAATTTTAGTACATAAGCTGCTGCATCAATACTAAGGCCTTAGAGTAGATGAAATCTTCTAATAAGAATAATTCTAGTGTACAGGTAGGGGTTCGCAAAACCCCTCCCGAACACTCACAAGGGTGGGTTACTCACATCCCATGTGAGTAAAAAATTGCAAAAAAAAACCCATCTCACCTAACCTCATGTGAGTATTCTGAAATTGTTTTGCAAACAATTAGTTTGTACACACGAACTAATTCTCTGATAAAGGCCAATGTCCGTGACATTGTAAGCAATAGGGGCATACTTCCACGGATCATCAGAGCTTAATAACTGCAAAAAAGTACAATTTTGGATTTAGTGGATATATCCTTGTAATTAGACTTTTAAACGCAGTTATTAATCTCGTTTGTATTGTTCAGTTGGGTAGAATACCATGTAACATGTCCTCTTTTGGAATTTGGATGAAATAAAGAAAGATGAGGAGAAATACATTTTTGTCCATTCCTCGATGCTGTAAAAATTTTACATAATGGACAGCCTCTTCGAGCAACCTAATAATTCCATATAAAACTCAGATTTCTGGGATTTGAAGTTTTCCATTGATTCTCGGACAACATTGATTTGGAAATGGTATGTTTTTAAAAGATTGATGCTAGTCTTTCATCCATTTGTTTGCGTTGTTTCCATGACTAGCATCACTTTTAATTGGTATGTGATATCAAGTGTTCTGTGTGTAATTTATGCCGTTCAATTTGGTTTTGTTAGTAATTAGTATTCGCCTTTTCATATCATAGATTATAAAGAGTTCGAGATGTGAGCACCGGAAGTTGAAAACGCACTTTGATTCATTGGACAGCCTCTATGAGTACTATAAACAATATGGAAAGTAAGAAGGATTTGAAATTATAAAGAAATCACTGTGGACATATGATAATTTAAGATTTTTTTGCTTATCTTGTTATCAAGGTGGAAAGTAAAGTCTCAAAAACAAAAATACCTTAATCCTAATCCACTAACAAAAATGGAAGTGTAAAGCTAAGGTTAATGCTACTATATTAGAAAATGGAAGTGCAAGATTAATTCTATTACTCTTTAGCATAATCATGGGTTGAGTTTGCAAAAATCACTATTTTACTCATGTAACAGGGGATAGTATAGGCGCCAAAGAAAACTAGAATTAATGATCGAGCTGGGATTCGCATAGGAAAGAATTACCAATCTTTTGTAGCGGAAGCTGGGGATCACTATAATGTTCCATTCTTGGAAAAAGATTTTTGGAATTACATTGATAAGAAAAGAAGATTATGTTTTCGTATTGGAGATGTTAAAGCAATCCATTACTATTTTGTTTTGATGCAATCAAAGAATTCAATCTTATTTTATATGATAGATGTAGATGACAATGCTCGAATCAGTAACCTATTTTGGGTTGATGCAAGAAGTATGGTGGCTTATGGGGAATTTTTTGATGTGATTACATTTGACACAATGTAATTGACCAAGAAGTATGACATGTTATTTATACATTTTTGTGGGTGTCAACCAATGTGGACATTCAATTTTATTTGAATGTGGGTTACTATCAAGTGACAGCAAAAAAAATGTATACCGTGATTTAAATTTATAGTCTTTATATATATCCAACCTTAAAAAATAATTATATTATCTTTTAATCTTATATAATAAATTTACCTAAATAGACATATATAAAATTAAATAAAAATAGATCATTCTAAATTCATCTATTAATATTTATTTTCATAAATTCTTTTGAACCTTTTTATATTCTTTTAGAGTTTGTGTTTAGCTAGAATTCTAATAAGCAACTAAAATCATAAAACCCTAATAATCATAAGATATCCTTTTCAACTGAAATTTAAAATAATAATAATAATACATTGTTTTAGTTATAATTCTTTCATGATATGGAAAATGGAGTCTTATTTTTTATGCTTTGTTTTTAAGTATTGGTTTGATAGATGAAAGTATACGAGAAATTTCAAAATAAATTTTAATACATGTCCAAATATTTTTACATTACAAAAAGAAATAAACTTAAAATTACCGACCAAAATACAAACAATCAAAATTATGAGCTTGTAAGAAAAAAATAAATAAATATATGAATGAACCAAATTAGATGTTGATAGTGATTGGATGATTATGGTATTTTTTTTAAATCTTTGAAATTGTATTAGGGATGAATATATAAAATTTGTGTGGATTTATAATGTTTAAAATTAATGAATTTAATAAATGCAATATTGAAATTTGACGTATATGGAAATGGTGATTTTTAAAATTTTAATAGGGATGTATATAGAATGAGATGAATATATAAAAACTATGAATGTAAATAATACCACCCAAAAAAATTTGTCCTTCATGGACTCCTTCTATGATTATTAGTAATGATTATTAATAGTGATCAATGGCAATATTTAATGACAAAAGATGAAGTAAGTTTGTTATCAAAGTGTCTCCTCTATAACACAGGAACAAAGGCAAATCCATTCAGCAAAATGAATGAAATATTTGACGTCATGAAATTTCGAAATTATCTAAAATTATTGCGAAAAAATAATAAAGATTAACGGCAAAAAAATTAAATGCCACTTTTTATTTTGCATTAATCAATTCATTGTTTACCCTTTTTATTTCTTCTCACACCCATCTCTAGTAAAAATGATATTCTTGCCAAACTATTATTTTCTGCAAGTAGAGAGTCCAACGAAAAAACAATACAAATAAAAACTATGATACATATTTTGATATTAATACGTGTGTTTGATTACGTACCAGGTAAAAAACAATTAGAGAGCGTTTGATTGACAATATTTTTCATGAAAAATGTGTTTTCACCTAATTTCGTACTTTTGTGCTATTTGATTGACAATTTTTCAAGAAAAATATTTTTTTACTTTTGGTCCAAAAAATTCGAACTTTTCAAAAAATCTGGTTTATCAAACCTTCTATCAACTCACGATTGTTGGAGACGACTTAGAGAAACGGGCTGTATAAGGGTTGATTTTTGGTATATTTGGTCGACCAGTTTTAACTTGCAGAAGCTTGATCAAAACACAATTTATATGAACGAAAATTTGGACACAATTTTGATATATATAATGTGGTAAACAATTACGCAAAACAAAAATTAAGAAGGAGTAATAGAGAATAATCCAAGGCAAGACGTTATCTTATTTCTTAAGACAAATTGTCCCGCTACAGTGCTCACGGTGAATGACACTTATTTTCCAAAATACAATAGATTCACAACTTCTGGTAGTAGCACTTCAAACCACAAGAAACTGACGAACTTTTGACAGAATTTTCCCTCTACAAAGGAAATGCATGAAAATGCTATAGAAATAGAAAAGAGATAATTGCAAGAGGAGAATGAGTGCTCAATGCAATTGGTGTACCCAAAATCATGTTCATAGGGTCCTATTTATAGATATAGAAATTGTGTAAATGAAAGAGTGTGAGCCAAAACATGCATCATTTCGAAAAGTTGCAACACTTGGTCAAAATCTGCATCCTTTCGAAAGGTTGCAACACTTCACTTCTTCTAATTTTGGACCGTAATTTCTCATTTATCCGAAATTAATTCGAGATTCCAAATGTATCACAATGATCTACTCGACGAGTAGAATAAGTTGGTCTATTTACTTTTATAATTTGACCATCAGATCAAGTCTGAATATTTGGTTGAAGTTGATCAATTTACTTTTGTAATTTGACCATCGGATCAAGTCTGAATATTTGGTTGAAGTTGACACGATGTCACACCTTTTCATTTTCCACTTTTACACACTTTTTCATTTTCCAATTTTCAGTTATTTATTTGAACCAATTCTAATAATCCCCCACATGAATGAAAATTTGGGTACACATATGTAAATGTGATGATATGATACAATATAGAGAGGGAACGAAAAAATACTGCATCAGGGATGGTGGCTTCTGGCCTTAAACCTCCCTTAGTGAAATACTATCGGACTTACTCGGCTAATTAGTGAACCATAGGTTTTGAACCACTCAACGTTTGGTGTAAGTCGAGACAACAGTACTCACACAGATATCTTCCCTATTCTGTACTTAGTTCTTATGACTTGATTCATTTTGGCCCTGAACCCTTCTTGGTTTCATAAGTGTTTAGAGAATTCAAGCATTAAAGAATTCTCATTGAAGCTGCCCCACTTCACACTTACATAGGTGACCTCCTATTAAGAGTATTTTGCCCTACCTCACTTGACTTAATCAAGATATAAGAATCATTAAAAGATGATTTTAACCTCTATCCACTCTGCAGAAAGTACTTTAGTATCATAAGAATGAGTTAGGAATTCTAATTTCATAAGTGCTTAATGGAATTTTCACAACTTAGTTGTCCCTTTAAACCAAAATCTTGGGATCTCAAGTCAACAAGATAGGGTTACTATTGCAAAAGCTCTTACGTAGTAGGTTTTAATCTCATTCCTCTCGATAGGCAACGTTCTTGATCTCTAGGCAAACCTTTTGTAAGTGGATCCACAATATTCTCCTTTGATTTTCTATAATCTATGGAGATAACGTCATTTGAGATCAGTTGCTTAATGGTGTTATGTCTACGACGAATATATCTAGACTTACCATTATACATACCGCTTCGAGCCCTTCTAATTGCCGATTAACTATCACAATGTATACTTATCGTAGGTATCGACTTGAGCCAACATGGAACATCTTCTAAGAAATTTCGAAGTCATCCTACTTCTTCTCCAGCTTTGTCCAAAGTAATAAACTCATATTCCATCGTTGATTAAGCTATGCACGTTTGCTTGGTTGATTTCCATGATACAGCAACTCCACCAATGGTGAATACATGACCACCAGTGGATTTGGAATCCTTCATATCAGACATCTAATTCGCATCACAATATCTTTCTAGTACCGCAAGATATTTTGTGAAGTATAATCCATAGGTTAAGGTATACTTCAAATACCTTAGAACCCTCATCAAAATCTTACATTGATCATTGTTTTGATTACTTATAAATCTACTAAGTTTATTTACCGCAAAAACAATATCCGATCAAGTGCAGTTTGTATTATACATAAGACTGCCAATTATTTGTAAATACCTTAGTTGTGATATGCTTTCTCCCGTATTCTTTACTACGTGCATACTCGGATCAAGAGGAGTTCTCACAGGACTTTCCTCAAACACGTCAAACTTTTTAATTACTTTTTTCTATATAGTGAGATTGTGCAAGTGCAATTCCATCCTGAGTTCTAGAGATTTTAATCCCTAGGATTACATCTACCACACCCATGTCTTTTATATCGAAATGCTTTGTTAGCATCTTTTTGGTGTTAAGAAACATTTTGTGACTATTGTTCATTATTAACATGTCGTCTACGTATAGACATACAATTACATAGGCATTCGGTGTATGTCTAATATATACACATTTGTCACATTTGTTGATCTTGAATCCATTTGACAACATTATTTTGTCAAACTTTTGGTACTGTTGTTTAGGAGCCTATTTTAATCCATATAAGGATTTAACAAGTTTACACACTTTGTGTTTTTGGTTAGGAGAAACGAACCCCTCAGGTTGCTACATATAAATCTCCTCTTCTAACTCATCGTTTAGGAATGCCGTTTTTACATCCGTTTTATGAATCTCAAGATTATGTATTTCTACAATTGCAATTAATAACCTTATCGACATTATTCTAGTTACGGGTGAGTAGGTATCAAAGAAGTCAAGTTCTTCTTTTTGCCTATATCCTTTAGCAATCAATCTCGCCTTATATTTATCAATGGATCCATCAGGTTTCAATTTCTTTTTTAATATCCATTTGCATTCTAAAAGCTTATTACCGGGAGGTAAATCAACCAACTTCCACGTATGATTTTACATTATAGAATCTATCTCGCTATTGATGACTTATTTCCAATGCGGTGCTTCCAGTGTAGATATTGCTTTATCGAAAGTCTTTGGATCATCATTTACCATATAGATTAGAAAATCACGGCCAAACATCTTGGAAGTCCTAGCCTTTTTACTACACCTTGGTCCTTCCTCATTTGAAGTTCCTTTGGTAGTTTCACATGTTCTCTTATTAAAACTCGTATTTTCCTTATCTTTGTAAGGAAAAATATTTTTAAAGAATGTTGCATTCCTTGATTCAATTATGGTCCCTTCGTGTACGTCTTGTATTTCGAATTTGTGTACAAGAAATCGATATGCACTACTATTATTGGCGTATCCAATAAATATGCAATCTATTATTTTAGGACCGATTTTCACTTGTTTAGGTTTAGGTACCTCAACCTTAGCTAAGTACCCCCATACATTCAAGTATTGATAGGATGGAGGATGACATTTCCATAATTCATATGATGTCTATTCTATTTTATTAAGAGATATTTTATTAAGAAGACTATTTGTCGTTAAAATAGCTTCCCCCACATATTTTGAGGTAAACTCGAATTTCTTCACATGGCATTCATCATTTCTTTAAGTGTTCGATTTTTACATTCTGCAACACCATTTGATTGAGGAGAATAAGGTGTCGTTGTTTGATGAACAATTTCATGTTCGGAGCAAAAGTCTTCAAATGGTGCCCCATATTCACCTTCTCTATTAATACAAATATTCTTTATTTGTTTTTAAAGTTGTGTTTCAATTTCAACCTTATAATTTTTAAATGCATCTAAGACTTCATCTTTACTAAAACTTTGTACAATCATCAATAAATGTCACAAAATATTTCTTGCCACCTCGATTTTGTACATGTTTTAGATCGCATATATCGCTATGGATCAATTTAAGAGGGGTTGTGTTCCTTTGTATTGAATTGAACGGTGTTTTAGCCAATTTTGCTTCAACACATATTTGACATTTATAATTATGATTGATTTTATGAGCCGGAATTAAACTTTGATTCATTAGTTTGTACAACGATTTATAATTCAAATGTTCTAATCGATTATACCACAAACATGAAGGCTCAAGCAAGTAAACAAAATTTATAGTCTTATTCATAGTGACTTCTTTCGGTATAATTGTAAGAACATTTGTAACGCCCTGAAATCTCGGAACCTGAAGCGTTAAATTAATAATCATTTCTTTCATTGATTTGACCCCTTTGATGTTAACCAAAGTATTTTATAAATCCAATTTTTTTTTGTTTAAAATATATAATAATATAATGGAAGGTAGTTATCCATATACACTTAGGCAAATGTAGCAAAATTTGAGTTTGGAAAAGATTTGGAGGCAATTCGACAATTACGAATTTAACAACAGCGGAAGAAAAAATTATTTACCCAAGCAAATATCTATTAAAAATTATAAAATTTTTACATGGACTAAAGAATTCATATATGTACCACATATAAAATTTTTGGATCCCGACGATAACGTTTAAAGCATGAAAATATTGCTCGAAAATGCTGGACAGAAAACTCATATTCAACTTGACAGAGTTTACTAAAATGGGCATAACATTTTTTTTGGATACTATTTTTGAGAAATTCCAAAGGCCACTATAGAAGACTCATAGATCTTTCAAATCCCACTGATTTCACTTAAAAACATGCACCATAGCCCAAATTATACAATTTTCAAATAGGAGGGCAAAATCTGAAATTTTAACCCGGCATAAATTAAACTTCATACGTATTCAATCCGACACTTCTAAATTCTAGTTAACATGCATTGTCTATGAAACTAGAAAAAATAAACATTAAAAACATTTCTAAAAAGTGTCATCTAAATATCCATAAAATGTTTACATAAATGGAAATCTTTACTAGAAGTTGAAAGCATTTGAGATCATCGAACATTAGCCACTATGCCAACTACTGCCATGCCTCGATCTTAACCTGCAAAATTATTTGTAGGGATGAGTACTATAAATAATAATCAGTAGGAAGTACTTAAGTAAATGGTAAAAATATATATTTTCAATAATGCAAACTTTATTCGATTGTGTCACCGTCAATTTCAAGCGAATTGGTGATCAGTCAGCCCACTTACTTGTAGGTTTTGATAACCTCATTTCATTTATCATAATCATCTCTTCACATCTCGTATAAACTACCAAACGGTGATTCCATCATGAGTAACACAATAAAAAGTTTTACGCAAAAAAAACATATAAATCTTACATCACTCATAAAAGCGCCGAAATACCCCTACCTTAAATGCTTGGAGTTCAAATACACTTTTTGTGTCCAAAATAAAATGTGGCGTACTAAGACTCTCCTTAAAATAAAATTTCAGATTTAGAGGTTCCTTTAAGTTATGGAAAAAGGGCAAAATGACTTTCTGTATAAATATAATAATTTGGGAGATAATATGTGGTTAAATGAGTTGAAATTTGGACTTTCAAAATAAACTTATGAACTTCAAAACAAAAGGGATGGCTTTTATTTTAAATTTCATATAAAATGGTGGTTGCGATACATTTAAAAAGGAAGGTTACAAAAATAAAGTAAGTGGGGAGTTAATGAGTTAAAATGGTTTTGAAATTGCTTTTTTTTTTTTTTTTTTTAAGTGGACGTTTAGGGGGTTTTTTTGGTGTGTGGGCAGTTGACAAAAGAAATGGTAAGTTAAAAATGGTGTTAAATGTGGATTTGTTTGTTACACATGCAAAATAACTTCCAAATTCAAAAAAAATCGCAGTTTTTCTATATATATATATATATATATATATTGGTAGTTAACAAATAGGATAAAAAAAAATGGAGGTTAATCTAGTAAGTGGGGTAGTTAGTAAACTTTGTGGATGGAAAAATCCTAAGAAGAATTCAAGACAATGGAATCGAATTTGGCGTTATTTGTTACAATATAACAAGTGTGTCTAATTTTATAATTTAACGACATAAGAGAGGTAACAATTAATAAAACGTGCGTCGTCACAATAATGTAACAAAATAAAAAATTTGTCGTCTAAATGAGATCTCGACACCTTACAAAATTTTTAAAAATAAGTACGCGAAATTTTACTATCGTGATCAAAACTTTAATTTGAACTCTTAAGGAAGTGTCATAGCGACGTAATAATATAACCCAATTTATATTCGAGTTCTAAAATTTTATTTTGAAACAAAGCAAAACATTTTTTATTTCTTTTTTGGTTGCTACAACATTCAATTTAAACATTCCATCACACATGTATCATTTTCCTACATACATCTCATTCTAAGACAATACAAATTTATCGGATACAAATACAAATTTAAAATCATTCTTGCTAAGTAGAGATCCGGACACTAAATTCTTTCGTATTTTCAGCACATGTAAGATATTGTTGAGAACGAGTTCTTTCCTGGATGTCATCTTTAAAGTGACTTTGCTTTGTCCTTCAACTTTACAACTTGCGGAGTTTCCCATGTATAGCTGTTCTCCATTCAATTCTTGATAGTTGGAGAACATCGCCTTGTCCGCACATACATGGCAGGTAGCGCCAGTGTCAATCCACTATTCTCTAATATTTCTAATTATGTTGCATTTGGACACTACTACAGATAAACTCATTTCTTATAGTCTGTCGGATAGAGTGTCATTTACAACCATGTGGGTTTGAGTATTCTTCTTTGACTTTCGACATTCACTTGAACGATTTCCAGCCTAACCACAGTTGTAACAATTCCCTTTAAACTTTTTAGCATTCTTGGAATTGTCTCTTTGCGGTAGATAATTAGGAGCCTTTTGTTTCTTATTTGTTGTCTTTGGTTCTATTTCAACAAAGTTTGCATCATCTTGATCAACCGGCCTTCGTTCGATTTTTCGGTTGTCCTCTTCAATCCTCAATCGCATAATCAATTCTTCCAAATTCATTTCCTTGCGTTTGTATTTGAGGTAATTTTTGAAAACTTTCCACATAAGAGGGAGTTTTTCAATAATGGCAGCCACTTGGAATTATTCACTCAATTCCATTTTCTCGGCATTGATGTTGTGCAACAAGACTTGAATATCTTGTATTTGGCTAATTATAGTTTTAAAATCCACCATCTTGTAGTTCAAAAATTTGCCGATAATGAACTTTTTTGTTTTGGCATCCTCGGTCTTGTACTTTGTCTCCAAAGAATTTCATAGTTTCTTGACTCATTCATTTGAACTATACACCCCCCAATCCGTTTAGGATATAATTCTTGCATAGGAAGTTCGCGTGTTTCTATGCATCCAAAACAATAATCGATTCACGATTATTTTCCCTTCTTATACAGTCAGTGCAGTTTCCTTTAGAAACTTAGCCAAATTAAGAGTTGTGAGATAAAATATATTTTGTTGCCACCTCTTGAAGTCCATTCCTACAAATTTTTCTGGCTTTTCGCCATGTGGGATAGTAGCATTATGCAACGGTATGGCCACGGGAGATATCACATTATTGAAACCATTTTGACTTGACGAAATCCCGATGGAAGTAATTTCTGTTACACGAACAGAAGTTCAACAAAATGATAATAATATTAGTGGAAGAATAACACACAGAGCACTGTACAAGCAACGTAATGGTTTGTCCACAACCAACCAAAAAGACGCAAGAAAATTTGTCTTAAGTTTGTTGGAGACGACTTAGAGAAATGGGCTATGTAAGGGTTGATTTTTGATATATTTGTTCGACCAGTTTTAACCTGCAAGAGCGTGATCAAAACACAATTTATATGAACGAAAATTCAGACAGAGTTTCAGTATATATAATGTGGTAAACAATTACGCAAAACAAGAATTAAGGAGTAAAAAATAGAGAATAATCCAAGGTGAGACGTTATCTCATTCCTTAAGAAAAATTGCCCTGCTACGGTACTTATGGTGAATGACACTTGTCTCCCAACATACAGTGAATTCCCAACTTGTGGTAACATCATTTCAAACCACAAGAAATCGGCGAACTTTTGATAGAATTTTCCTTCTACAAAGAAAATGTATGAAAATGCTATAGAAATAGAAAGGAGATAATTGTAAGAGGAGAATGAGTGCTCAATGCAATTGATGTACCCAAAATCATGTCCATAGGTCCTATTTATAGATGTAGAAAAGGTGCAAATGAAGTATAGTGAGCCAAAATATACATCATTTCGAAAAGTTGCAACACTTGGCCAAAATCTGCATCCTTTCGAAAGGTTATAACACTTCATTTCTTCTAATTTTGGACCTTAATTTCTCATTTATCCGAAATTGGTTTCCAGATTCCAAATAGACCACAATGATCTACTCGACGAGTAAAATAAGTTGGTCTATTTACTTTTATAATTTGACAATCGGATCAAATTCGAATATTTGATTGAAGTTAACACGAAGTCATATATTTTTATTTTCCACTTTTACACATCTTTTTATTTTTCAATTTTCAGTTATTTATTTGAACCAATTCCAACGACGATAACATCTTTCTCTCATCTCTTTCCACTTACAAATCAGTACCATCTTTTTTATCTAGTCAACCAAACTAGGAAGATGAAACCAAAAGCCCATCACTGCTTCCATATCTACCTCCAGGGTAATCACTACAAAAGGTCGGCAACAAGGCTTTGATTGCATCAATTAAGGTTTGTTTAACAATCAAACCACATTAATTGATTTGTACATGTTTATAATTCTTGGTTAGATTGAGTATATATTATACTTTTTTTTAACAATCATGTTGTTTTCTCATTGTTTAAAAACTAGTTGTTATTTTTATGGGCATCTCATTATTTCTACTATTAGATTCCAATTTTACTTTATTTTATTTTTATTTTCTTTTTTTGTGAAAAGTGGCGAGATGTGAAGTTGAAATTCATTGATTTCAAACTTGAGCGACTAAACATAATAAATATTGGTTTTAGCTTTAATAGTTATTGGTGGGAATCTACTGATTCGATTCCCCTTTCGAGAATCCTAAAATCAAGAGGTGTTGGTATGTTCGACATGTGGATAATCCGTAAATTGAATAGGGGTTATTGTTTTCAGATTCAACAACTAAGTGACAAGCTTACTATAGTTGAGAAAACTTCAAAATTTGAAGCCTCCTTAAAAATAAATCATTAAATGAGTTCCATTTTATTGTAGCAATTAGAAGGATGATTGCTATATTTATTTGCTCAGTTTGGCCATTGTATAGAGCTGCCACTATTTCTCACTAGGATGGAAATAAATGCCACGATGAAAACAATAGAAATAGAAAGCGGGCATGGAAATTCAGCGGGGGCTTACGAGACCTCCTTCATGCCGATATATCGTTGCCAATCGATGTAAATATTTTCGAAAGTTGCTTCTTTCTATGAATATGAATGTAGTTGAAGAAGATGAATATATATAACATAGAAAACATATGGACTGTCTCTCATTTTTATAATTCTTTAATCCCTTTCATAAATATACTTCGTGTCCCTTTTTTAATAGGCTTATTACAGACTTGTGAGATATGCAGCTCACACATTATTTGGGAAATTTTGTGAAGTAATTGGCGAACTTCTTGCACACGCTAAATGGTCAATAGATCATAGATGGTACACATATTGCTGCGAACTTACCCTTAGAAGAGAAAGCTAGGTATCACAATAGAAAACAAGTGATTTCTCAAAATATTTCAGTAGCTTATACGTTTGATATAAAATTTACATATGTGCTTACCGGTTGGGAAGGATTCACACATGATATTTGATTGTCATGGAGTGTAATATTACGTTAAGGATATGAGTTAACAATTTCTTTTGGTAAGTTGTATTGCAATTTTAAAAACATTTATTTCACACATAAGTTATAATAATTAAATATTGACTACGTTATGAACAACTCTTTAATAGGTAAATATTCTCGTGACGACGATGGCTTTCCATTGGTTCGGGATTTCTTGCACTATACTGTAGAACTCGTTGTCATCGTAGAGACATTTAAGGTCAACATCCTAAAAGTAGTAATGAGTTGTTCAATTTTTGACATTCATCTATACATAATGTTATCGAGAAGATAATTGGCTTGCTTAATAAAAGATTTACATATTTGAAACATCGACTGTACCATGACATTGACACACAAGCAGAGATAGTTCTTGCTTGTTTTGTCGTCCGCAACTTCTTAAGGATTGATGACGTATGATATGTTCACGAGGATGATTTAGTTAGGGATGTCAATTAGGCCGAGTCGGCGAACCTCGAGCTGGCTCGGCTCATCAAAGCTCAGCTCGTGAGCTACTCGGGCTTGTCAGAGCCGGGGGTCCCGTCCAACGAGCTAAGCCCGCTCGGCTCATCGAGCTCGCCAAGCCGACTCGTCCAAAAATGTGGAAAAAAGTAAAATTTTATCAATAAAATTTGAAAATTTTGAAAAAAAAAAAGAGCCCGAGCTGAGCTCGTGGGTTAACGAGCCGAGCCGGCCCTAGATTTAGTAGTTATGATGAGGTTAACCCTATGCATGTTGATGTACTTGAAGATGAAACTCCAAATGCTCATACATCTTTCATAGCTCAGGAAGTACGATCTAATAAGAGGATTACAATTGCTGATTTAACAGGACTTATTATTTTCCTAATCAAAATGCGGGAATTGATTTGGATTGAAATAATTTTTATTTATTATTTTGATAGACTTTCATATTTAGTTATTGTTTAAATTGAAGACATATTGATAATTAACATTTTTTTCCATGTCTTTATGTAATGGTCAACATAAGGTTGCTAGAATTTTAAATCTTTTAATTGAAATTGTTGTTGTTGGAGACAAACCGTTGTCTTGTATTTTTTAACGTGTTCTTATTTATTGGTTGACCATAAACTTTTAATCTTGCAATACAAATTTCATCGCGCATGATCGACAAAAGCTCTATGATACCTTTTCGAATGCTTAAACCAACCACTCATTCAGATGTGGAGGAAATAAGCTCGACCCAAGTGGATCCTAATTGTAAGAATTGTCATGTACGTGGGAGTGATGCAATTGATGATTGTATGATAACTACACTAGTGCATCAAGTGTTGGCCAGTTACAAAAGGAGTGGCAAACACTTTTCATCTGTTATGTGTCCAAAGCAATTGACAACGTGTACAATGGATGTGGAGTCGTGGTGTTAGATAAGAATGTAAGGGCACAATTGAAGATTCTAAAAAGAAAAAAAAAAGAATATATTGAAGTTCGTCGTTGTTAAGTATGGATGGTTGCGGGTTAGATCCTGACAATGGACGCATCACAATCGATGTGGCTTGTAAATGATTTCTAAGCAATTGATTTATCTATAAAATATTTTATTTCCATGCAATTTCCATATATGTAATCAAACGCATCATTATGGTCATTCAACTATGTTTTATTTTAGTAATTTCTACTTTCTTTATCTCAAAATAGTCACCAATGTTTCAATTTTATTTCAATTTAGTCACCATCTCACAAAATTTGCCATATTTCCCTACTTTCAATGTTGTTTTGGCTCGACAATGACATAACATTGATTGCATTCTTATTACAAAGGCGTGTTATTGAAATTCAATTTTTGACGTGATCAAGTGTAAAGTGAACATAATTTATCTAACTCTACCTGGAAGCGTTTGAATTCTCACTCAATTGAGAAAAGGTGTTGACTAATGACTAATAGTAAGTTCAAAGACATGATTTTGCATAACTAAATTAGTCCACGTTTGTCTCTTTTCAAAATAGAACTCTTTTACTCTCATACTCATTTTCAATAATACATTCACACAATAATAGACTTTGCACGTAAATTTAAAATTTTTCCTACTTTTTTAACCACACTATCTACAAAAAATTATATTTAAAATATTAATGCACATATTGTCCAAAAAGTAAATCTTATTTGCAATGTAAAAAATAACGTCAACTTTCATGATGTAATCGATATTGTTGATCAATCTGAAAAAAGTTTAAAACTTTTAGCAATCGCTCCTGTTTGGCGGGGATTATAATCAGAATTTTAGTTGATTTAGATAAAAATTAATGAAATGTGTAGTTAAGAAATTGTGAATTCTATAAAATATATCGTTAACATTTGTTTTCGACTTTGACTTAGTTTAAAATCAAGGGCTAAGAAAATTAGGTGACTAAAATGAACCTTTTCTCAAAGTCAAGTGATCTTTGTTAAGTTTTACCAGTAATACTTGACAAAATTTGTAATGAAGCCCATATTTTCCTAAAAAAATTGATTTTGCAGCCAGCTTTTCTCAATTTGGTCCCTCAATTGTTTCTCCTTCTTCATCTGTTCACAGATACACCTAGAAACCCAACCCAACCCACCCCTAGAATATATACATACAACCTATACATACACCATCACACACATATATATACACAATCACAAGCCATTCTCAATCCATCAAGACTCAGATCTTTCTGCGTCAACTACGGATTATAGTTTGTATCTGTATTGTTTTCATCAGATAGTATTGATAGAAATGGCTTCACCTGGAAATCCAAATCCAAACCAACCAGGTGGAGGTCAATTTGATGTGAACAAATTATTCAGAACTTCCACTCCTCCACCCATTTCCACTTCAAACCCCAATCTGCAAAACCCTAAGAACAATAATACCAGCAGTAACCCTACTTTTATTACATCCCCTTATCCGCTCCCTTCAGCATCTTATCCTCCACCGGTGGGTAGTGGTGTGCCCTACTCATATCCGCCTCAAACCGCGGATTTCCATCATCCCGTGTACAATAACCCCCCTAATCCTTCACCGGCGAATCAGGATTTTGCTAACATGCACGCTCAGAGGTCACTGTCTTATCCTACACCCAGTCTCCAACCCCAGACCCCTACTAGTCCCCTTCATCACAATTTTCAAAACCCACCTAGTTCCCAGAACACTAGCAACCCCAACCCTGGGGCCCGGCTTATGGCCTTGTTGAGTGCCCCGCCTTCCACTTTGGAAATCCCGCAGCAACCCACCATGCTAAATTCCCAACTCCACCCAACATCTTCGGCTGGCTCTGATTTCTCGTCGCCCCAGAATGTAGCCGTAATGCCCTCTCGCCCAAACCTTGGGATTTGGCATCCGGGCCCTGTGATAAGAATGCCCAGTAGTAAGCTCCCGAGGGGACGGCATTTGATGGGGGATAATTTGGTTTATGACATAGATGTTAGGTTCCCCGGGGAGGTGCAGCCTCAGCTTGAGGTTACTCCCATCACTAAATACGGGTCTGATCCGGGACTCGTTCTGGGCAGGCAAATTGCAGTTAATAAGTCATATATATGCTATGGGCTCAAGTTGGGTGCCATTCGTGTTCTTAATATCAACACTGCTCTGAGATCATTGCTTAAGGGTCTAGCTCAGGTTGGTTTTATTTGCAAGTGTGGATCTTACTTTGTTGAAATTATTATTTTGTACATGTATTGGAATCTCTATTGATTTGTTTTACCAAGTTCTGGACGTGTATCATAAAGCTAAGTGTTTTGGTCAAATGATTCTAGACATCAATAGTTTTCGAAAGGTGCATCATGTTATTGAAGGCTTTCTTCATAATGATGTTAAGCTTCCAACACAATGGCGTTCAATTCTTCATTTTTTGGTTCATCAAGGTGAAAATGTAATCTATTTCCAGTTCCTGGATACAATGTAGATAACTACCATCACTTACTTGATAACAAGTGATTATCCTATAGACACAGTTTTGAAATTTGTCATTTTGCTAAAAGTTCGTCATTGAACGATCAGATTCTCTGTATTTTTATTTTTTATTATTATTCTTTATATTTGCTCGTGCTTTTCATTTTCTTTTGACAGTGCATACTGAATATAAATTTTGATCTACAAAAATTCATATGTTATCCTACTGCTATTATGGTAATTGATAGTTGATATCGACTTCATATTCAAGGATGTTAATTATGAGCGGTAAGCATAAATGTGTGGGTGTGTGTATTGCCAATTCATTAGGATAACTGCATGCCTGTCTTCTGAGTTTAGTATACTCCTTTTTACGGGATGTGGTGATCTACATTAAATTTTATTGTATTTAGTGGTAATTGCTTAAATAATTTGTTCTCTTCCAGAGGGTCACAGACATGGCTTTCTTTGCAGAGGATGTTCATCTTTTAGCCAGGTAGTCTTATCAATTATTTTTTAAAATTTCATCTTCTGGTTTGTCGCTAATGTGCTTACATGTAGTGCAAGTATGGATGGTCGGGTTTATGTATGGAAGATTATTGAAGGTCCAGATGAAGAAGACAAACCTCAAATAACTGGAAGGATTGTTCTTGCTCTTCAAATTACCGGAGCAGGGGAATCTGTTTATCCAAGAGTTTGTTGGCACTGCCATAAACAGGTGTACTATAATCTGATACTCGCCTTCAGTGTTTTTCTGTGTTACTATTTCTTCCCTTGGCTGGCAAATCATCTCGTTAACGTAAATTATTGAATAATTTTGTTCGTTCTCTCTCACAGGAAGTTCTTGTAGTGGGAATTGGAAAGCATGTGTTGAAGATTGATACTATAAAAGTTGGAAAAGGTCGAGTGTTTTCAGCGGAAGAACCTCTCAAATGTCCTGTTGATAAATTAATTGATGGGGTCCAACTTGTTGGTAGCCACGATGGAGAAGTGACAGACCTGTCGATGTGCCAGTGGATGACCACCCGTTTGGTATCTGCTTCAGTGGATGGCACGGTTCGTTATAACTTTGATCCTCTATGGTGTCTGAAGCTCTTTTTATGTCAAGTTCTTTTTGGATAGCCACTGTGAGGGAGCAAATCTATAAAATCTGCCTTGTTTTTTCTTAGTAACTACACATCTATACATCTTTCCTGACATTAATGTGGTACAGTTAAGTTATCGATAATTGGTTAGATAAAATAGAGTTGATTTAAGGTGGTTCACATCCCCTCCCCCGATGGCTGCGAGCATTGAGGAAAGTGGGTTTCTCTAATTTTTCTGAAACTTTGTTCATGAAGTTAATAAATATCTACATTTAATGCATAACATGATTGTCAACTTGATAAGGAATAAGAGACAAATCTGGCTGGTTTCAAGATCCTTAATCTAAATTATCAATGTTTAAAAGGGTTGTATGCATCAGGAATTACATATAATACTTCTACAGTTGCACGTATGTTTCATGTGTACTTCTGGTTTCATTGATTGACTTCCTTGTACTATTTGGTCATCTCAACATTTGATTTTTTGATGTACCAAAACCATCTTCATTCAGACTTTCTTTTTCCTGGCCGTAATGAATAGGGTAACTTGCAGCTATTGTTACCTTTTACACTTTTATCCTCAATCTTCGTTTATTGTCACTAGTGTCCCTAACCCTTCAAGAATTAGCAGTTGCCATCCTCAATGACAGTTTCCATTTAAAACCGCAGTTAAGTAAACATATGAAGACAAAATTACCCTTATTTTTAAAATAAACAAAAAATAAATACTAAAAATAAAAAAATAAAAGAACTTAGAAAAGAAATTCAAGCGTTTTCTTCCCAGAATCCCCCCACCCATCACCAGTGTTAACGTCTCTAAGCTCTGCTTCCCACCACCATGGCAGATTAACCTGAAGTTAAAGAGTCCAGTAAAGTTTGTTTCAATAGTTATCTTAATTTCATTCATAAATAGTCAAATAGAAAGTACTTTAATTTGGAAACATTTCTAAGTCAAAAAGTTGCAAATACTTCACCCGAGCCCAGGTCAAAAACGAATTTTATTTTTGTCGAAGGCTAGAAAATAGGATTTCGGTGACACAGGAAAAAGTGATTTTGCGAATTTGGTCGAATTCTTTCTTTTAGACAAATGGGTTGGAATTTTAATTTTAGATGTTGGGTAGGAGTGATGCAGGCAAGGTGATTTTGCATGTTGGTTTGGACAGTTCTGATTCGATGGAATTCGTTGTGGCACACAGAAGGACAAACCAAATCGAATCTTTGGCGCCACCACTATATCCAAATAATATAAATAATTCTCCTTTAGTTTAACCTTCAAAATCAGTAGTAACAGCAGCAAGCTCTAGCCATAAGTTGTTTTGCTGTCATCGAGGAGCAGATGAAGGATATGCTGAAATCAGTTCCCCAAATTTTGATGGCAAAGGGGGCAGGTGGAGGTTGGCTATAAATCTTTATTGTGCTTTTCTTGTTTGAACTTTGGAATATTTGTGGCGGTTGGTGACCGTGACGGGATGTTTGCGGGAGGGTGGAGGAAATGGTGGCAGGTGACGTCTGGGGTTGCCAGATTTGTTGGGAAGATCTTTTTTCTTTCTTTTTTCCTTTTTTTCTCCCCTTCTATTTAGTTATTTGTTTGTTTTAAAGCTGGGGGAAATTTGTCTTTCTATAGTTAATAAATGGCAGTTTCTGATGGAATATGTTATCGGGGATGGTGGCTACTAATTTGTGAAAGGTTGAGGAAAGTAATGTCAAGATAAAAAAGGTTGAGGATAGTAATGTCAAGATAAAAAGGTTGAGGGTAAATATTCAGAAGGAATAGAGGTTGAGAATGCTTTCCATAATTTACCCTAATGAATAATATTTCATGACTTGTTATTGCTATAGCACTTCTCATTTTGCACTATGTTAAGCCAGACTTAGTTCTACTTTTTATTGTTCCATGTGTTGTGTTGGTCTTTCAATGTCTATTTTCTCTCGAGGACGTGGGTAAAATGTGAATACGATGAAAAAATGAAGAAGCTATTACTTGAGATGCAGGCTATTGTTTGGATGTTTTGACTTAGATTTATTAGTTTTCTTAAAGTTTCCTTTTCAACTTTTTTGTTGTCTCGACCAGAGTACCTTTGTTGCGCTATTAGAACAATATGCTCTCAATTGCACACGATCCAGGAATTTTAAAGTTCTAAATGAATACGTGTTACCAACAACTTACTTTTCCCGAATGGAAGACACCTTGATTTGTAGTCATTGGATGAATTTGGAAAACACTCACCTCTGTTAGTGGCGTCTATAAAACATTTCTGCTGTTTGGGATGCTTCTAATCTGGAAATACTGGATAACAAACTACTGAATTCATTCTTAAATTATTTGTAATTCTGAAAGCATACGTGGGTCATATGGTTATCTAATTTTAAAGCCTTTTTATGTACTTTTTATAATTGCAGATAAAGATTTGGGACGATAGGAAGTCACTCACAATTGCAGTACTCCGGCCACATGATGGCCAACCAGTTAATTCTGTTACATTCTTGGCTGCTCCTCACCGCCCAGATCATATCATTCTTATCACTGGGGTACTTTGCATCAAAATTTCCTTCTTTCATTGCTCTCCTCAGATATTGCTGACACTTCATAAGTTTGAACTTTCACTTGTTTTCATTTGAGGACTTTTTAGATTCTAATTGTCCTTTTGCATCCATTGTTTTTATTTTTATTTTTATTTTTGTCCATATGCTTTTGCTTCTGAGTTACCTTCACCGTGTTTAACTCATAAAGGATGGTTCAGGGTCCATCGAATCGGGAAGTGAAAATATGGGCCTCCGCAAGTGAAGAAGGTTGGTTACTTCCTAGTGACGCTGAATCATGGCACTGTACCCAGACACTGGAATTGAAGAGTTCAGCAGAAGCTCGAGTAGAAGAGGCTTTCTTTAATCAAATTTTAGCCTTGTCACAAGCTGGTCTTCTTTTACTGGCAAATGCCCGAAGAAATGCTATATATGCTGTCCACTTAGAATTCGGTCCTAACCCAGCAGCATCCCGCATGGATTACATTGCAGAATTTACTGTCACTATGCCAATACTGAGTTTTACAGGGACGACTGATTTACTGCCTCACGGTGAACAGATTGTTCAGGTGTATTGTGTCCAGACACAGGCAATTCAGCAGTATGCGTTGGACTCTTCACTGTGCTTTCCACCTCCAACAGAAAATGTAGTTTTTGAGAAGTCAGACTCAGGCATCTCATATGATGCTTCTGGTATTGAAGGACTTGCCAATATGGAGTATTCTGGTAGTAAACCGATCGAGATTCCTACTGAAGCATCTAACGTACAGGAATTCACTACCTCAAGCATGGAAACCGAACTGATTCCTTCATCTGCAGTAACTGATGATATAATTAATGCTTCTGTGGCATCTTCTCCAATTCCTTTGAGCCCTAGGTTGTCTAGAGAACTCTCTGGTTTTAGGAGTCCATCATCAGGCAGCTTTGAACCAGGTCTTCTGGTCAAAGACCGCGGTACTGATCCTAAAGTTGTTGACTATTCAGTTGATAGACAAATGGATGCCATTCATGCAAACTTGTCCGATGTTCCTTCACTGGATGATGATTCAAGGAAGGACAAAAATAAACTTTCTCAAGATGATATTTCTATGACCACTAATCACCCTATTAAGTTTAAGCACCCCACTCATCTGGTAACTCCATCTGAAATATTGATGGCCAATTCATCATCTGAAGCGAGCCATGCTAATGAGCCCAAGAGTGAGGGTGAACTAAACATTCAGGATGTGGTGATTAGTAACGATACAAGAAATGTTGAGGTGGAGGGCAAGGTTGCGGCTGAAACAGGATTCAGTCACAATAATGATGATGTCAGTCACGATGAACTGCACAATTTTGTGTCAGAAAACAAGGAGAAATACTTTTGCTCTCAAGCCTCTGACCTAGGAATGAAGATGGCTCGAGATTCTCGTGCCCTGTTACCTGAAACTTATAAGGTGGAGGAAGCTAGGCAGTTTGGTGGGTCCAGTGGAAATGAGGTAGTTACTCAATCTTCAACCTCAGAAGAAATCCACGACTCTGCAAAGGAAGTCTATAGAAAGGCTATTGATTCATCAGCAGCGACGCCAGTTCAACAACCACCGCCATCAAATTCAAAAGGGAAAAAGCAAAAGGGTAAAAGTGCTCAAGGAGGTCCATCTTCACCATCACCCAGTGCTTTTAATTCAACAGATTCCTCTAATGAACCAGGCATCAACTCAAGTAACCCTTCCATGGAAACTTTATTTTCACAAATTTTGTCTATGCAAGAGATGCTTAATCAGGTAATTGCTCAGGGTATATTTGTCATATTTTCTTTTCCCTCCAGATTAGTTTGTTATTGACAATTACACACTGAAATCAGAAAGCTGAACGCTTGGTTTACATATCATACTTCGTGTTAGGCATATATTCACTTGTGCGTTAGGTTACTGGGCAACTTCTTGCTAGTCAAATCAATTTATCGTTCTTGCGTACAAGTACTTTTTGGTCCAAGATAGGTCAATGACTACTTGCATCCAAGAGTACATTACTCCTCTTGCAGGCATATTGACTTGCACATCTCTCACCACATGTTTTCCCTGCAGGCTATGGCCATGCAAAAAGATATGCAGAAGCAGGTGACGACGATGGTTGCTGTCCCAGTTACCAAAGAAGGCAGAAGACTTGAAGCAGCCTTGGGACGAAGTATGGAAAAGGCTGTCAAGGCTAATGCTGATGCTTTATGGGCTCATTTTCAGGAGGAGAATGCAAAACAGGAAAAGGCATCATGGGAGCGTACGCAGCAACTAACTAATATGATCAGCAATTGCTTAAACAAGGACTTGCCTGCGATTTTGGAGAAAGCTGTTAAGAAAGAATTAACTGCAGTGGGACAAACTGTGTCACGCACAATTACACCTTCTATTGAGAAAACAGTATCCACCTCAATTTTGGAGACCTTCCAGGTTAACATTTGGATTTTTCTGTCCTCTTAAGATGTAACCAAATATCCGGATCTCATCTGATTTTTTGTGATCAGAAAGGGGTTGGTGATAAAGCTGTAAATCAGCTGGAGAAATCAGTCAATTCTAAACTTGAAGCTACTGTTGCTAGGCATATCCAAGCACAATTTCAAACTTCTGGCAAGCAAACTCTTCAGGTAAGAAGGAGAGGAAGACGGTCAAACTGGCTCTTCACTTAATTGTATAAAGATTTCAATTCACTATTTGCCTGCATGGAACTTGTCCTCTTTACTTGGAATTTCTTTCTATGTTTTCAATTTAGCTATTTCTTGTCTTTTTTCTTTATCTTTTTCCTACCCTATGCGTCGTGGCAGGATGCATTGTATTTTTAACTCCATATTTGAATTAGAAAGAATAATTTTACTAATGTTTATGGTGATCCCTCGGCGAAGATGTTCACGTAACCTTCTCTTTATCCTCCTGTTGTTGCCCTATCTCAATTCTTTATCATTTCAGTCATGATGATACTATATCGTTTAGTGTCTGCCTACTGAATTTTACTGAATAACTTGTCAACTCTCTACTCTTTACTCGCTTCCCATCATCTCCCCCACCATCTATAAACACGAAGGGTGATTGGACACAAATATTAGTTTTGTCTTGCCAAATGAATTTTAAGAATTTTGGTTCAAACTCTCTTAATTTGTTATGCAGGAAGCTCTGAAGTCCAGTTTGGAAGCTTCCGTGATCCCTGCCTTTGAGATTTCATGCAGGGCCATGTTTGAGCAATTGGATGCCGCATTTCAGAAAGGAATGGTTGAACATACAACTGTAGCTCAGCAACAGATTGAGTCGTCATATTCGCCAATGGCACTTGCTCTGAGGGTACAGAATTTGATATCATATGAAGCTGATTCTTGTCCGTCTTACTAATTTTAGACGCATCACCCACTCACACAGTTCATAATGATTGAGCATTTATTTTTTTGTCTGTCAGTTTTCCCAATTTCTGCTGTTTGTATTACTTTTCTACCTTATATGTTCCACTAATATGAGCCCAACCTTTTAGGATGCGATCAATTCAGCATCGTCGGTGACTCAAACCCTAAGCACCGAGTTGCTTGACGGTCAAAGAAAGTTGTTAGCTCTTGCTATGGCTGGAGTAAATTCAAAAGCAACAAATCCATTGATTAGCCAACTGAGTAATGGCCCTTTGGGTGGTCATGAGAAGGTTTGCTCGGTTCTTTTTTACTCATTAGGCAGTTTTGTAGTAAGCAATTAAAGCTGCAAGAATGATTTTCTTTGCAGCTTCCATAACTGTCTTTATAAGCATTCTGACAATTTTACTGTTGTAATAGCTTGAGGTACCTCCAGATCCAACAAAAGAGCTATCAAGATTGGTAGCTGAGCGTAAGTACGAGGAGGCTTTCACTGCAGCACTGCAAAGAAGCGACGTTTCTGTTGTATCATGGTTATGTTCTCAGGTATGCTATATGTTTTAAATTACACACCTCGGATATGCTTGTATACATTGTAGTTTGCATTCGAGTGATAATAATTGGAGTTTGTGAGGGTTATGCTAACTGAATCTTTTCTTTTCCGTGCCTGTAATATATATTAAGAAAATGAAATGTCTGCTGTAGGTTATTCTATACTCAATGGCTGCATGGCTGAAGCATGATAATACCATGTAGGATTTTGGTTATATAAGCTTCATTTAAATTTTCACACTTGCAGAGAATAGTGTAGTTAGTTCCCTTCCTCTTTGCCTTTTGATGAAAAAAAAAAAAATCAATTCCTTTTGTTACATAATATGATTTTGTAGTACACTATTTTCAGTTATTTTCGTGGTTCTTTTAGGTGGACAGTCAATAATTTGTGTCCCTTAGCTGGTTCCATTGACATATTGCTGTCCTCTTTGGAACGCGTGCCTTTCAAATACTATTTGGTTATTGATTGTTTCATCAAATGTGTCTATGGACAACCACGAAATTTGGTGTGTGATTCTTGAGTTGAAATATTTCTGGGCTTGTTTTGCCTTGTACCAGGTTGATCTACAGGGAATTTTGTCAATGAATCCCATCCCTTTGAGCCAAGGTGTACTCATTTCTCTTGTTCAGCAGTTGGCTTATGATATTAGCAACGAAACACATAAGAAACTCCCTTGGATGCGCGAGGTGCTGTCCGCCATAAATCCAACTGACCCAATGATTGTGGTGCATGTCCAACCTATCTTTGAGCAAGTTTATCAAATATTGAATCATCATCGGAACCTCCCTACCACAACAGGTCCCGAACTTTCAATCATTCGTCTGATCATGCATGTTATCAACTCCATGCTTATGACCCCCAAATGATACCATTTTATACTTCGTATTTTTGTTATGTTGAAACGGGAAGGTTTGTACAAAAATTCTAGGGATATTCATGGCAAGGGTACCAGACGCTTGCTTAATGTGGAGATTACTCTTTCTTTCCCAAAGGGTTCAAATATATGTAGAATTTGCAGCCGATATTTAGGTATTTCATAATGGGTTTTGTTTGGACCTTTACTGTTGATATCAATTTAGTTTGTATACTTGACTTCTATAATTATAGAATAGAAAATTTCTGTTCTGTTGAATGTATTTTGGCCGTCGTTTATTTTGTTTGCTCGCTTAATCTCCCCTTCAGTCGAATTTTCTGTTGAAAAATTGGAGTAACTGTGCATGTTCGCCACACTGCAATGGATACGGTGCATAATATTCTATCTTCATTTTTTCTTTTTTACTACTGTTTAAATTTCAAAAGTTCCGGTTTCATTATTGTTGAGAAAGATTGGAAGTACAAGATAACGTTGCTGATATTTGTGAACTGTTACATCATAATGTGTAATTATTTTTTGATCAACTTTTACCTAGAAATGGCGTTTTTGGGAATAAAAAAAAAAAAAGATAAAATAGTAGTTTGATTTTCTTATCTTAGTCCAAGTTTTGTGCAGTCAGGGCAAATAAATCTATTTGCATTTTGAGTTGCGTAATTTGACTGAAATCTGTAATCTTAATATTCTACACACATGTTTCTGGAACCTATTTTCTACCAAAAACGTCATTTTCATTAAAAAAAAAAAAAAAAAGAGTTGGAATTACAATGCAGAAATTTGGTTGCTTGTTTGAACTTAAACGGATTTATTGATGGTTTGACAATTTGGTTGATTGTACTTTGAAGGTTGGGGAGTAACAAAGGTAGATATTATTGCTTCATATTTAAGCTTATAATTTTCCTTTCCTTTTCTTTTGTTTTGAATTGTTAATTTCCAATCACCCATCTTAATTTTACTGAATAAAGGCCTGGGAGATAACCTTCAACAAGTTCCAAATATATGAATTGTATAGTACTTAAAATTAGTTAGAGAAAATTCCATCCAAATTTCATTCTTAGATAGCAGCCAAAAGCCTAATATTAGTGAATATAATCTTTCTAGTTTAAACATATTAACTCAATAAACTTAAAAAATAATGGCACTTAACCCGACCAACTCGACCAAGTATCCAGTTGATCGAGCATATATCATGACAAAGTCATGCACGGTCAAGTTTGTCGAATTGCAAGAGTGAAATCTAAGGAAATCAATAATCAGTTTTCCCTTGATAATTCATTTATTACCGCTGCCAGAAAAAGGAAGAAGCGGGGAGGAGAATTTACACGGGGTTTTCACTTTTCACCATCACCAGCACTGATCCGTTTCCCACCTTCGGGTCTGGTAAAACCGTACCCCAGAACCACTCCAAGAAGGCCTTCGCCGTGGTGACCCCACGCTCAATTTCGAATCATACACAGCCCTAGCGTCGGAATCCGATAGCGTGGAGTATGCTTTGTGAATCTCGATGAAATCTCCGGTCGACGTTGATGAGGATTTAACTAAATGCGAGGCAGTGTCCGGGTGGTACAACTTAGCAAGCGTCCGGTACGCCACTTTGATCTCCATTTGGGAAGCGTTCTGTTTGACTCTGAGAACCTCGTACAGACTCCTCCTTCGCTCAATAACCGCCGTCGGCCGCGCCTCCGCCACAGCCGAGCGAATAAGCATATTGCGGTGGCCGAGAGTTAATGTTCCTAGCATTGAAGATAGATTCAGTGACTGCAATGCATATTGAAAGAGGGGTATATATGAAGGTTAGAGGTGGGGTATCCTGAGGCAAAGTGGGGCCCACAGACACACGATATCGAAGTGTGGATGGATTAGTAGGTGCTGACATGGCACTTTGAATTTGCTTCTAGAAGATTGGTGGATCTCTTTTGGATTCCGATTACGCTTTTAAGCCATTTTTACTTGCCTTTTGCTCCATCCAACCACTGCTGGCAAAATAAAATATATTAAATATATAATTAGTTAAAATGTATTGTCATACAATCGCTTGGTAGTATATAAGGGAACTGAGAGCATAGGTTAGGAAGGGTTTCCTACCATGAATTTAGAGTTAGATGTTAAAAAAAAAAAAAAAAAAAAGGTTGAACTCCAATCTTGACGGTCCCCATCGTCCCGTCCTTAGAGCCTTGTGAGGGAGATAAATTGTGGGATGTGTCCCAACAGGTCAGAGAACAAGAACTGCCTGTATATTACGTCTACAAGGAGTCCAATTCCATATCTTAAGAATCGAACTCCCACACTGCAGTTGTCAGTAAAATATGAGATAATTTCACTCTTATCCCTTGCACTTCTAGACTATGCTCCGGGAGGCTTAGAATTAGATGTATATAGTATAAAAATAGTGATGATTTGATTTGATCGTATGCCAAAGGAGATTATTGACCTTTGAGCGGAACTAGTGTATGCTAACCAATAAAACTCTTACAATTGTACAGATAACATGTATTTGCTACTTCAGAGTGATTCCCAAACAATATGTTAAAAAAAATTGCTCTTTTTGTCATTTCAATTTGCGTAATAAAATATCTAGTACATCATCTAACTAGTTGATGAGACAATATAGCCCATGTTTTTTTATCATTCTCCAAAAATTATTTTTCTACATAACTCTGTTTTGAATTAGACATTCTTATAATAAAATATTTTATGCATAAACTCAAAAAACTTTCTTACTTTTAACCACACGTTCTATAGAATATCTCAAGTCTCATTTTCCCATAAAAACTCTTTAATATGCACCAAAAAGAGGCATAATATCAAGACGATTAATAATTTTAATTCAAGAGAGAACACTATAAGATACTAAGGCCTTGTTTGATGGAGAATGTGTTGTTAAAAAGGAATGAATTTTTTTTTATATATACGTAATATTATTTTAATAAAGAACGTGTGGTTAAAATTGAGCAATGTAAAAAAATAATGGAAAAAAATGTAAAGCAAATGATGACAAACAGGGATTAAAATCTCATTTACGTCACAAACATGTCCTCTATTTTGTGTAAATTAAAATCAAAATTTAATTTTAAATTAAAATTAACAATTAATTTTAACTTTACATGTCATAGAATTCACAACGTTCAAACCATGAATTTCAGCAACCTTTATCCAAATTTAATAAAAATATAATTTTAATCTGCATCAAATAAAAGCATAATATGCATGACACGTGCCATGTCTTCTAGAAGGTATTTCACTTTCACCGCTCTTTGGGCCACAAATTTGGAGGGATGTCACAAGTGTTGCTTGTCCGTATGTAGTTTTTCTTTGTTGGGTTAGGACCCAATTGGCCAACGGCGACGGGCTTCTAGAAACATTTTCTATATAGACTTATAGAGTTTGAAAAGAATAAAGCAGTTTGAACAGTGCTAAATGATAGATTCAATTAAAAAAATTATTTAATATTGTATTTAAATCAATCTATCGTGTCATGTAATTGTTATTTAAATTAGTGTCAGTACTAAATAATATTACTCGTAAAATTTAGGTTTAGCAAGCATGCTATGCTATGTTATTAGTCCTAGTCAAGGGGCATTATAATCAGAGGTGGCTAGCGAGTTGAGTGACTGCACAAGATCTTAGCTTTGTAGGGGCCTCAATTTTTTTTTTTTATGAGTGTATATATATATATGTATGGTTATATATTTAAAATATTTTATTAATTTTAAAATTCAATACTTTTATAATTAGTTAAAGCTCACAATATTTATGAAAAGAGAGTAAAAAAAAATATTTATATTACGTTAATATTTTTCAATTTAACATATTGTTTAAAAATAATATATTTATTTTTCTAATTTTAAAATATCTTGCTTTCGGAAAAAAATAAATTAAACCATCTATTTAACCTACCCAATTAACTTCATTAACAAATTATCAATCCAACAAGATAATAAGCAGACCAAAATCCAAATGATTAAAGCAAATATTGAAAAGCTAATTCTAGATCACTTTTCACTATTTCTCTCTCTCCACCATTTAACCCATGGGAAACGGTCAAATGGATAAGATATATATATATATTGCAATGAAATATATATTTTTAATTACATGAAATGAGCATCATTTTAAAATGTCACACAGGGCATTTAAAATCTTAGGGTCAGCCCTGATTATAACTTAAATAATTCTGAAAACACTCTATTGGTATGTATATAATTAAATCATAATATTGCTTATTCACATAGATTTTTGGGAAAATTGTAGCAACGATCCCTAATCTTTTTCATTTTTTGCAAATTTTACCCTTACTTTCATTTTGTGCCAATAAAGGTTCCTAACATTTCATAAATATGTACTTGAGGTTCATCTGGCCAAAAATTGTCCAAAACACCATCAGTTGATAGAGAAAATTAAGGAAACAACATCCAATAAAATCGTCGCGGTAGCAGATAGTTTAAGAAATTTTTCTGATTAACTGTCGATGTTTTGGACTGTTTCCATCTAGATGGACCTCGGGTGCATATTTATGAAATGTTATGGACCTTTGTTGGCACAAAATGAAGGTTAGAGTAAACTCTGCAAAAATAAAAAAGGTTAGGGATCGCTGCTGCAATTTTCCCTAGATTTTTTGTTTGGTATGTCAAAGTGAACAAAATATTATATGTAGTGCTCCATTAGTGTAATTAGATGACTATGTGTCTGGATGGAATATTATAATTTGATCTATTAAAGTTTAATTCCTTATTTTGTGAAAAAAAAAAAAAAATCAACTTCTTTTTATTCCTTAATTTCACCTTTTTAATCCTGCCAATCTCCATATTACATACAATTTGTCAAAATTCATTTACGAAAAGTCTTCATCCGTTAGTTTTTGTTTTCTTTTAAATAAATTTAATTGTATATGTAAAGCCGCAAGGGTGTAAATGATTCAATTTGAACGAGTTTTTACATATTTTCATACTAAAATATTTAAAACGGTTTGAGTAAATCTTACATCGAAACTAAACAATTTGGTTTGATTTTAAGCTGCAATTTCCTAATAACTGTTTGCTTTTATTTATTAATTCATCGATTATAAAATATCTTTCTACTGACAATCAAATAAAACAAATTATATGTAGCAAAATATAAATCTAAATACCACAAAAACAAAAGTAAAGTCACAATAAAATTCGAAGTATTTTGTTTACCTTTTTAGGGTAAATCAATACAAAATAAGAGATAAATATAAAAAAAGCAGTTCCATGGTAGGATGCTGACTCTAGAGGTGTGGTCTTTGTTAAAAGGTTGAACCCCAACTTTAAGGGTCCCCCATCGTCCCGCCTCTGGAGCATCATGAGAGAGGTTAATCGCGGGATGTGTCCCAACAGGTTAGAGAACAAGAGTTGCTGTATACTGATATCCACAAAAAGTCTCAATTTATATTTCAGGAATCGAACCCTTACATTTCGACTGTCAGTAAGGCTGAGTATATCTCGCCCTTGTCCTTTGCACCACTGAGATATGCTCCGGAGGGCGAGGTGTAGTCTTTATTGGTTGATGAAGGAAGGCTCTTTTGCGAAGCAGGCATTCTGATGTCAAATATATATAAGAAAAGTAGAGGTCCGAAGCAGCCAAGATTACTACTTTCGTTTTCAAGATCATTTTACAATGTTAATTATTTAAACCATTAGAAAAGTCTATGGATGACAATACTCTTTTTGAGTCTTATTCTTTATTTTTAATAGAAGATTGCTGCCATTTTCCATGTTATAACCTTAGCCTCCCTGTCAAGATTCAAGGAATTGTCTGACACCAAATCAATTTAAATTTGTGCTCGCATACAAAATGTCCTCGTCCACTATTAATGTATCTTAAAAAACAAGAATAGAGAATTATTATTATTAATATTTTAACCAATACTGTATACTTCTATCTTATATCAAATTCACTACTTGCATAAAATTGAAAGAGAGTGACAAAATAGTTGGTATTGACTGCAACCTAATCTGAGAAAAAACGCATTGACTTTTCAGGCTTAATTGGATTTATACATTAATGATCAATTAAAATTTCAAAATGCGCTCTTTCACATGATTTCGGAGAAAAATATGCGTAGAAATAGTTTGGTTTGGTTCGATTCTAACAAGAATCGAACGGAGTCCAAATTTTTGGGTATTCGGTTCAGTTCGATTCCCAGGTTCCATATTATAATTAATTTTTTTAATATTTACAAAATTATATTAATTCAACTAATGATATATTCAATTCTATTTCTTATAAAATAACGTTATCAGATCTTATATGTCTTTTACGTCTCTCTTTATCGAGTTCTTTATAGATTTGATTGTATAAATTCACAAGAAGAGGAAGATAACGAGCTCGAAATAATTAAAAGAGGCATTGTCGAACATCAATTCAATTTCTCTAGAATGGTAAAATGACACTGTTGACCCCAAAAAGTGCGCCAACAGATGCCGGTCCCACCCGCGCTTGCGTGGGCGAATGTCCAACACGCTAAGACACGTGGACGGTCTAAAATAAGCGATTCAAAGGGGCGTGGGAGTAGCCCAATGATGCGGGACGGTGACGTTCGGAATCCGGCGAGTTGTTCATAATCCGATTGTACAATAATTACCAACCGGTGCTCGTAAATGTATGTGTAAAAGTGTATAATTTCGATTTATATATTGCAAGTAACTGAGAGAGTTGAGCAAATGTAGTCTTTTGTATGGATTCTTGCATTAGTCCTTTGACATTATACAATGGGGGTATTTATAGTGATACAAATGGAATGGGGGCCCTTGGATGAAGTGGCACGTGGCCTCATCTCCTCAATTTAAATGTCTGTTCATAGGCATGGGATTTGACTTGCTAGCTTACGGCGCATTTATTGTTTGTGCAGGACCTCCATGCTAGTGACAAGACTTGACATTTATGCTTATGACAAACATTCCATCAATCATTCGAATAAAATCTGTGCAGGCGATCCCTTAGGAGAAGTGACCATGGAGGATGTTTCTTTGTGGTTGAGGCTCGCGCAACAACTTCGGGGCTTCGTCCATTCGAGGACCTCAGCTACCACTAAAAGCTTCCACGCCTCCGGCCTGGGCCTCGGTTAGAAGCAGTTCGGGTGTAACCCACCTCGGCAATGTGGGCCACCTCGACAGGAATGCCACGTGGATCAGGATGAGTGGCCCACTGGGCCCAGGTGGATAGGACAGGTGTGACAACACGCAACAATAGTCCCCCAAGTCCAAGTATAGATATTTATATCATGATTGGACTTCGAGAAGTCTTGCTGTAGGTGGGTGTGAAGAAGCCGAGGTGGTTGAAAAATCGAACCTGCGAGGCTTGAATGCTGAATGCCTCTAAAGAAGCCGAGGTGGTTGGGAAATCGAACCTGCGAGGCTTCAATGCTGAATGCCTCTGAAGAAGCCGAGGTGGCTGGAAACCCGAACCTGCGAGGCTTGAATGCTGAATGCCTTTGAAGAAGCCGAGGTGGCTGGGAAACCGAACCTGCGAGGCTTGAATACTAAATGGATGTGAAGAAGCCGAGGTGGTTGGGAACCGAACCTGCGAGGCTTGAATGCTGAATGGGTGTGAAGAAGCCGAGGTCCAATGGTAATGATTATGCTTTGGTCTCTGTGCCAATGATTTGATGTTTTATGCTTGTTTTCGAGGAAAGGTAGCTGAACCGTTATGACTTCCAAGGTGCTGGCGCCGACGGATTAAAAATGCAATTATGAGGGCAGCTGGCGTTTCTAGAAGCAGACGCGCTTTGGAGGTGCGTGTGAGGTACGCTTAGATAGGAGGCGTAGGATTTCAAAAACTGTTTGAATTCAACGCCTCGGATTGGATCTGAAACGGGGGGCTCGGATTGACTGAGATTTGATCTGACGGGTGGGGTTCGTCTTGGACCTTATAAAAGGCGAGAGAATCCCACTTTCCAGAAATTTTGAAGACTTTTCACTCTCAAATCCTCTCAAATTTCCCATTTTCCGGCGTCGAGGTTGTCTGCGATTAGATTCCGACCGGTCTCCGTTTGTGTTGAACTCTTTTAGGTATTGTTTCGCATAAAAACCGTTGTTATTCTTTGTCCTCAAAAAATGGAGTCCACGTCGGGTAGGGAGCTTGTCACAGTAGCGTCTTTAGACCATGGGGTAGGTCATGGGGGGATGTCCGAGGTCGATAGGTATGCCATGGCCGAGGAGGACGTGGATTATACCCAGGAGTGGGGGGCTTCTAGAGTGCCCTCAAACATGACGGGGAAGAGGTTGGGGGAACTTAGGGAGAGGTACAGTGTGCCTCATAACATAGAGATGTTAGTCCCCGAACCGAACGAGCGGGCCTGCTATCCGAGGCCCGACTGCGTAGCCGTGAGTGAATACCTATTCAAAGCAGGTATGCGTCTTCCTTTGCACCCCTTCTTTATGGCGGTGCTTAGGAAATTCATGCTGTCGTCGACCCAGGTTCTGCCGAATGGGTGGAGCCAGCTGGTCGGCTCGTACTTCCTGTGGAAGGAAGTGTCTCTTGGGGAGGACATGCCTCTTCATGTCTTCATGACCCTGTTCCAGCCTCGGGTGATTGGGAAGGAGTCCAGGGGGTAGTACTACCTCACGCCTTGGGGGGCTCACGCACCCTTTGTGGTGGGACTACCTTCCTCTATCAAGGGGTGGAAGGAGTCCTGGTTCTGGGTGCGAGGTAAATGGCAGGCAGTGGAGGGTGACAAAGCCCTGTCATGCACAGTGCCGACCCAGTACTACGAAGCTCGTGAGTCTCCCGACCTCTGCTTGTGTTTTGAAATCAGAATAGTTATTCGTCTAACTGTTGGAGGTTCGTCTTTGCAGATAGTAGTACGAGGTTCGAGCTTAGCAGGGAGGAATTCGAGGTGATAGAGGACATTTACAAGAGGCCGTTGAAGCTTCGGCACTTCGATCACCTGATTGACAGAAGCAGATACTTCTTGGACTTCGAGCTGATGGCATCTAGAGGTATGGGGCCCCAACACTTGATGTTTTGTATCCTTACTGTTTCTTATGCTGATGCTAATCTGACATGTGCTGCAAACAAATTCAAGAAGAGGGAGTACCCAGCTCCGGATATGGCCTCCATCTTGAAGGCCACTTCTACTGCGAAGGCGAGGCCTCTGAAACCTGGGTCTAGTGGGGCAAAGGAGGTCCGAGGCAGGGTCGAGCTCCTGTCCAAGGACTACACTCCCAGGGCTTCGAAGGAGGCATCTACTCAGAGGCCAGAGAAGCCCAAGGAGCCTCGGGGCAAGGAGAAAGTCTCTGAGGAGACTAAGAAGAGGAAGCTGGTGCACATCTCCAGCTCAGCTGGCAAGTTTGGGACTTCAGTGTCCCATAGGGCAGAACAAACTGGAGAGCCGAAGCTTCTCGCTGCAGCCTCTAAGGCCATCAAAATGGAGATGGTAAGAGAGGTGGAGGCTGAAGAGGCCAGAGAAAAGGCTGCAAGGCGAGCTGCTGAAGCCGCCGAAGAGGAGGCGACGAAGGAAAAGCCAGTTAGGGAGAAGGGAAAGTCTCCAAACTTCCTAGCTGGGAGGGAGGATGAGCTGGCCCCAGCCTTGGTGGAGGCTCTCCCTGAGGAGATCAGAGGTGCCACCGAGAGCTTTTACAAGTTCTGGACGGAGAGGTGGCAGCTTCATGCCTCGTCTTGTGATGTCACCGATCTCACGAGGGCACTGGTGAGCCAAAGCGCTGGGACCTTTGGCCTCGCGCTAGAATGCAGGGAGGCATTAAGTGAATTCCAAACAAGGACTCACGCCTCGGAGGGGAAGGCTACTTCACTTGCTGAGGAGGTCAAAACTGCTAAGGCCGAGGCCGAAGAAGCCAAAGCACAGAGGGTTGAAGAAGCGGCGAAGCTCGAGTCTGCCCTGACCCAAATTGAGGCCCTAAAGAGGGAAGTATATGAGTCACAGTGCGAGGTGGCCTCCCTGACAAAGAAGGTGGAGGTCTCCAATGAGCACCAAAAGGTGACTGCTGAGGCTCTGGAGCAGGTGAATCTCGCCTTGGCCGGCGCTCGTGATGCCAATCAGTTTCTCGAAGGCCAAGCGAAGTGGTATATGAACGACGCCTCAGTTGCCAGAGAAGAGGCCCGGACTGCAGCGGAAGAGACGGTGAAGGCATACATCGCCAATTTCCACACTACAGAGGAGTATAAAAGCTTCAGCGCGTACTGGAGGAACTTCGCCTATGCCGAAGTGCTGGAGAGGGCAGAGGAGCTTTATCCCAACTTGGACCTGACACAACTTAGGTCCGAATATGTGGATGAGGTTCCTCAGACCCCAGCTGAGGAGGTGCAGGGTGACGAAGCAGCTGATGCCGAAGCCCCAAATGCTGAGGCAGAGGAAACAACTACTGATGCCCAGGTTGCTGAACCCCCAAGTGCTGAGGCGCCTCCTTCATCTAGCCAGGCTTAGATTAGGTTTTCCTTTTCAGTACTTTGTGTAATGGCCAGAGGCCCTCCGTTGTAATCCCTTTTGAATATTAATATAATGTTTTTCTTCATTCATTGTTGTTCTTTATCCAAGTTTTTGTGCCTCGTTTAAACAAACGAACTGGAAGTTGGTAAGAGCACGAACTAAATAACTTTAACTTGGTACCCTGACTTTAATCAGTCCCGCATGGGCCTCGGACTTAAGAAAATGAACATAACTTAAGGAGGTGAACTATTGGAGCCTCGGACTTAAGAAAATGAAGATAACTTAAGGAGATGAACTGTTGGAGCCTCGGACTTAAGAAAATGAACATAACTTAAGGAGGTGAACTGTTGGAGCCTCGATTTGAAGGTTGTGGCTTCTCCCCTTGACGTTCAGCAAGGCCAAAAGGGAGGCACGTGCTAGAGCCTCGGAGTCCAAGCGAGGTGGCCCAGTGGTGGGTCCCGAGCCTCTCCTCCGAGGTACGACGCATCCCAGACATGGTGCATGGTACAGCCATGTTGAGGCTTCTCCCCTTGGCATTCAGCAAGGCCAAAAGGGAGGCAAGTGCTAGAGCATCGGAGTTCAAGCGAGATGGCCCAGTGGTGGGTCCCGAGCCTCTCCTCCGAGGTTACGACGCATCCCAGACATGGTGGATGGTGCAGCCATGTTGAGGCTTCTCCCCTTGGCGTTCAGCAAGGCCAAAAGGGAGGCATGTGCTAGAGCCTCGGAGTTCAAGCGAGGTGGCCCAGTGGTGGGTCTCGAGCCTCTCCTCCGAGGTTACGACGTAGTAGGATGATTTAATCAACGTATTTTATTGAGCCATAGAAATATTACAAAGACTGGGAAAGTCATCCAGCATGATACAATTCACTGATAAAAGATTCTGAGGTGTTCAATGTTCCATGGACGGGGTTGTGCCTTGCCGTCCATGTCTTCAATCCAGTAGGTTCCAGGTCGGATTTCTTCTCTGATCTTGTATGGACCTTCCCAGTTCGGTCCCAGGGAGCCGGAATCGGGTTCTTTTGAAGATGGAAAGACCCTCCTGAGCACAAGGTCGTTGATTCGGAAAGACCTCTTCTTGACTTTGGAGTTGAAGTACCTTGTCATCTTCCTTTGGTAGGTGCCTAGCCTCAGCTGGGAGTCGTCCCTCCTCTCCTCAATGAAATCGAGGTCTAGCCTCCGGAGCTCATCGTTGGTCACTTCACTAAAGTGCAGACGTCGTGGAGAAGGGAGTCCGACCTCCACGGGGCTCATCGCCTCAGTCCCAAAAGCCATGAGGAAAGGGGTTTCCCCGGTTGGGGTCCTAGTGGTGGTTCGGATTGCCCAAAGTACTTGGGGCAGCTCATCAACCCAAGCTCCCTTGGACACATCAAGCCTCCTTTTCAGGACTTGCTTGATTGTCTTGTTTACGGCTTCAACCTGGCCATTGGCTTGTGGGTGGTGAGGTGTAGAGAAATGCTTCTTTATGCCAAGATCTTCACACAGTTCTCTAACCTTCTTGTTATCGAATTGCCTGCCAATGTCTTAGACGATCGAGTAGGAAATTCCGAACCGACAAATGATATTCTTCCATAGGAACTTGGAGGTGTTTGCTTCTGTGATTTTTGTCAGTGGTTCAACTTCGACCCACTTCGTGAAGTAATCAATGGCCACTATTACAAAACTTGCGCCTCCTCTACCCTTTGGTAGAGGGCCGATGAGGTCCACACCCCACTTTGAGAAAGGCCAGGGGCTGGAGACTGCAGTCAAATCCTGTGATAGTCATCTTTGAACGGGAGAGAATCGTTGGCACTTATCACATTTTCGCACAAATTCGAGGGCATTCCGTTTCAGGGTAGGCCAGTAGTATCCTTGTCTCAGTATTTTTTGTGCCAGAGATAGGCCTCCAGAGTGGTTGCCGCACACTCCCTCGTGGACTTCTCTTAGTATGTATGTAGCCTCTTCTCCTCCGACACATCGTAAGAGTGGGGAGGAGAAACTTCTCTTGTAGAGAATGTCATCGATGAAGAGGAAATGGGCTGACCTCCTTCTTAGCTTGTAAGCCTCATTCTTGTCGGTGGGTAGCACCTGGTCTTTCAGGTATGCTATAATTGGTTGCATCCAGGTGGGAATTCCACCGACCCACATGACATTAGGGGCCTCGGTTGAAGGCAGGAGGAGGTGCTCGATAGGTACTACAGTGAGTAGCTCTGAGTCCTTGCTACTAGCCAGCTTCGAGAGTGCGTCCGCATGAGCATTTTCGATGCGGGGAATCTGGATTAACTCGAACTTTTCAAAGGATGGGATGAGGCTCATCACCATTTTCAGATAGGAGGCCATTGTTCTGTCTTTGGCTGAGAAATTACCATTGACTTGACTCACAACCAGCTGAAATTACCATTGACTTGGCTCACAACCAGCTGGGAGTCACTATTGACGAATAGCTTCTTTATTTGCATTTCCTTGGCCAGTCTGAGGCCTGCAAGGAGTGCTTCATACTCTGCAACATTGTTGGTAGCTTTGAACCTGGACCTCACGGTCGAGGTGAGTTTGTGACCCTCGGGGCTGATGAGGACAACCCCGGCACCTGAGCCGACATCCCCAGCCGAGCCATCTACGAAGAGGCTCCACGTGGGGAGTTCGACGGGCTCCATGATTTCATCCACCTCGGGTAGGTTGGCGAATTCAGCAACAAAGTTTGCTAACGCTTGCCCTTTGATGGCCGCCCTTGCTTTGAACACAAGGTCAAATTCACTAAGTTCCACTGCCCATTTCAACAATCTTCCCGAGGCATCGGGCTTCTGGAGTACTTGCCTCAGGGGAAAATTTGTAAGCACATGGATGGTATGAGCTTGGAAGTAAGGTCTCAATTTCCTAGAGGCCGTGATTAAGGCCAAAGCAAGCTTTTCCATATCGGGGTATCGGGTCTCCGGCGATAGGAGCGCTTTACTCGTGTAGTAGAGGGAAGTTGGGTGGACTCTTCTTCTCGAATCAAAACCGAACTGATGGCGTCATTGGAGACCGCGAGATATAGTTGCAAGATATCGCCGGGCTTCGGCTTGGAGAGGAGGGGGGCCTGCCCCAAGTGCCTTTTTAATCCTTGGAAGGCCTCTTCGCATTTCTCAGTCCATTTGAATTTCTTCCGAGCCTTGAGCACTTTGAAAAATGGGAGGCACTTGTCAGTTGCTTTGGAGACGAAGCGACTAAGTGCTGCCACTCGCCCAGTTAAGCTTTGCACCTCATTTGGCTTTTGAGGGGACCTCATTTGGCACAGAGCCTCAATCTTCTCGGGGTTTGCTTCAATTCCTCGCTGGTTAACCATGTACCCCAAGAACTTGCCGGAAGCCACCCCGAAGGCACATTTCAAGGGGTTGAGCCTCATCCTGTACCTTCTCAGGATTTGGAAGGTGTTGTTGAGGTGCGTTACGTGGCTTTCTGCCTCTAAGCCTTTCACTAGCATGTCATCCACGTAGACCTCCATTGTCTTGCCAATGAGGTCGCTAAACATTTTGTTCACGAGTCTTTGGTAAGTTGCTCCGGCATTCTTCAACTCGAAAGGCATCATTCTATAGCAATAGAGGCCTCGATCCGTGATGAAAGAGGTGTGCTCCTCATCGATCGGGTGCATGGGGATCTGGTTGTATCCGGAGTATGCATCCATGAAGCTCAATAACTCGTGCCCAGCCGTGGAGTCCACCAATTGGTCAATCCTTGGAAGCGGAAAGCTATCTTTCGGGCAAGCTCTATTAAGGTTGGTGAAGTCGATGCATACTCGCCATTTGCCATTGTGTTTCTTAACCAAGACCGGGTTGGAGACCCACTTCGGGTAGGTGGCCTCCCTGATGAAGCCATTTTGGATTAGCTTCTGAACCTCTTCCTTCAGGGCCTCATACCTCTCTGGGTTGAGGGCTCTCCTTTTTTGTCTATGCGGGGCAAAATTAGGATCAATTTTCAAGTGATGACAGCTGACCTTGGGGTCTATGCCCACCATGTCCTCATGCCTCCAGGCGAAGACGTCCAGGTTCTTGCCTAGAAAATCCTTAATCTTTTCTCTCAAAATGTCGGATAAGCCCCTGCCTACTTTCAGTACCTTGGACGGATCTCGAGGGTCGGCTGAGAAGCTCTCAAGTTCCTCTACAGGGGATGCTTGAGGCTCATGTTCCATTACGTGGGGGCCGATCTCATCAACGATCAGCGCCTCCTGACCGAGGGGTGCGTCAATCATATCAACATCTTCCTGGTCAGTGGGAGCGTCACCTGGGACATCCGCCATGACCACATCAACCACGATCACATGGACGTCCCGGGGCTCCATATTCTTAATGGAGCTCAGATAGCACTCTCGTGAACCTCTCTGGTCGCCTCTCACCGTTGCCACCCCATTTTCTGTTGGGAATTTCATGCATAGGTGGTGGATGGAGGTGACTGCTTCCAATTCCTTTAGGGCCGGTCTGTCCAAGAATCCGTGGTAAGCCGACCGGCTGTCGACTATGAGGAACTCCATAAAGTTCATCGTAGTTTGAGGAGATTCTCTCATCTCTACTGCTAGTGTTATCTTTCCCCTCGGAGTGATGCTATCTCCGGTAAATCCGTACAATGGAGTGGTGGTAGGCGTCAACTGGTGGTCCAATATCATCTTGTCAAAGGCGGACCCGAATAAGATGTTGACGGAGCTGCCGTTGTCGACTAGCATTCGTTTGAGTCCATTTCGGGCTATGACAGCCCTCACCATCAGCGCATCGCAGTGGGGGTAATGAACTCCTTCGGTGTCTTCCTGGGTGAAGACAATGGGTGGTGCTTGATTTCTCCGAGAGCTATTATCCACAACGTAACTTGTCAGAGGGGGGTGCTTAGCCTCCCTAGCATAGTTTCTTTTGACGTTCCGTGTTTCACCGTCGACATAAGGGCCTCCAAATATGGTATCTATCTCGTGGATAGGTTCCTCATCTTGAGCTTGCCTGTGTCTTCGGTGTCTACGCCCTTCCTTGGGCCTCTCCGTGTCTTGCTCTCTTCGCCTCGGGGAAACATCCCTTTGACGAGGAGCGGCCGTCTCACGCCCATGTCAGTTGTCTTGCCTGGGCGGGGGCCTGTTTGCCTGGGGCGAGTTATGTCTTTCCCTGGCGAGTTCCTGCCGGGAGCGGTGTGCATAGTCTCTGCAATCCGCGGTGTCGTGCCCGTAGGACCTATGGTGCAAACAGTATCCAGGGAGGTTCAGATTTGACCTATTTCTAGATGCAAAACCTCGACCTCGGCCTCTCCCTCTACGGGGTCTCTGCTGGGCCTGTATCTGATGTGGGTCAGCGGTTGGGTTGACATCCTCATACGCCAAGGTTGGTACCGCGTTCAGAGCCGTGGTGGCCAGGGCTTGGCTAGAGTTCTCATTTCCAGATCGGTTCATCTGGTAGTCCATGAGGTGAGAGGTCGGCCCCCTACCTCGCTGTCTCTGTGGAGGTGGGAGGCCCCTGCTTGCCCTGTTTCTATGCTCAATCAACTCTTCATTGATTATCTCCCTTCTCATCATCTCTAGTAGGGTGTCATAGGTGGTTGGGTCTTGATTCTGCACATCCCTCCAGAATAGGGTGTTCATGTTCAATCCTCCTCTCAATGTAGATAGTGCTTCCCTGTCGGTGACTTGTACACAGTAGGTCATCTCGTCGGTGAAGCGGGATAGGAAGCTTTTCAAGGACTCGCCATGCGCCTGTCTCATGTCTTGAAGACGCTGAATGGGGGCCTCTCCTTCCTTGCTCACTGCAAACCTCTTCAAGAAGGTAGTTTTGAACTCGGGCCAGCTTCGGATGCTCCCAGATGGTAGCCTGCTATACCAGATTTCAGCCGCTCCATTGAGGGTTAAATGGAATGCTCTGTACTTCACAGCTGGGGTGGCGCCCCTCAGGCTCATGTGAGTTTTGTAAGCGTTGAGGTGGACCCTTTGGTATTTTTGGCATAACATAGTGGCTCGGGACCTGGGCATCTCTTAGTTCTCTTGAGAATGGCAGGTTCTCATCATCATCGTTCAAGTTACAGGACCTCTGCTGCTTATCAGAATCGGCGCCTCTGCCGAGCTGCTGGGGCAACAAGCTGGGGAGGCACATTCGTATTTTCTCTTACCCTCCTTGGGGGAGTATCTTCGTTAGAACTCATTTTTTCCTTTATCAAACTTAGATTTCTCCAAGTGGTAGAGGTTCCTCCTGTTCTCTTTCGAAAACAAATCCTTTTTCAAGGGGAGTTGCCTAAATATTTTTTCAGCAAGCTTTTACCACAAGGTTGCTCGTGGTTATGGTATAGCTTCCCACAGACGGCGCCAATCTGTTGACCCCAAAAAGTGCGCCAACAGATGCCGGTCCCACCCGCGCTTGCGTGGGCGAATGTCCAACACGCTAAGACACGTGGACGGTCTAAAATAAGCGATTCAAAGGGGCGTGGGAGTAGCCCAACGACGCAGGACGGTGACGTTCGGAATCCGGCGAGTTATTCGTAATCCGATTGTACAATAATTACCAACCGGTGCTCGTAAATGTATGTGTAAAAGTGTATAATTTCGATTTATATATTGCAAGTAACTGAGAGAGTTGAGCAAATGTAGTCTTTTGTATGGATTCTTGCATTAGTCCTTTGACATTATACAATGGGGGTATTTATAGTGATACATATGGAATGGGGGCCCTTGGATGAAGTGACACGTGGCCTCATTTCCTCAGTTTAAATGTATGTTCATAGGCATGGGATTTGACTTGCTAGCTTACGGCGCATTTATTGTTTGTGCAGGACCTCCATGCTAGTGACAAGACTTGACCTTTATACTTATGACAAACATTCCATCAATTATTCGAATAAAATCTGTGCAGGCGATCCCTTGGGAGAAGTGACCATGGAGGATGTTTCCTTGTGGTTGAGGCTCGCGCAACAACTTCGGGGCTTCGTCCATTCGAGGACCTCAGCTACCACTAAAAGCTTCCACGCCTCGGGCCTGGGCCTCGGTTAGAAGCAGTTCGGGTGTAACCCACCTCGGCAATGTGGGCCACCTCGGCAGGAATGCCACGTGGATCAGGATGAGTGGCCCACTGGGCCCAGGTGGATAGGACAGGTCTGACAACACGCAACAGACACTATGGTAGAGTAACGGATTTGAATAAAATTTAGGTCAATTTGATTAAATTTACTTTGAACTGAAAATTAGAAACAGAAAAATCATATTTTTTGGCTTGAATTAATTAACTTGTTAGAAAATTTTATTTAGAAAAAAATAAAATAATTTGACTTATTTAAATTAAATTAATTAAAAAATTAGTGAGATCTAGTTATTATATTTTTCAGTTCTTGGTCCAGAAACAAAACCAAATCGAACCCGTCAATTCTCAATTCAAATATCCATTCGAACATTTAATTTAAAAATAATCGCTCGATTCGATTCGAGAATTTTATCAAGTCCAATTTTTTTATTTTTTTTTGGCATTAATTGACAAAAGGGACCGCACTTTACATACCACGGACAGGCGTCCACCTATAGGAGAGCCACATAATTACAAGGCCCACGTGGCCCTGTATGTTCATCTTTTTCCAAAAAGATTGGTGCGTAAAAATAAGGAATTAAAATTAATATTTTAATAAAATTTAATGAAATATAGAGTTTAAAATGTGTAAATTCATAAAATATATTATTACAATTAATTATTGATTTTGATGGAAATTATAATTTTGAATAAAACCATTTAGTCAAGCTTAAAAACAATGGAGAGAAAAAACAGACTAATGTGTCAGAAATGATTGGTGTCTTTGTTTTAATTTTTTAAATTGTCAAATCATGCATTGACATGTATCACATCTGAATTTGAGTCTGAATGTGTAGCATGATTGTATAATTTTAATTTTAGAGCATGTTTGATAGGGATTAAAAGTCAATTAAAATCAATTTTTTGATTATTATTTCATTATTTTAGGCGTCATTTTTTAATTCTTTTCTCACGGGTAAGATTCACTTTATCTCTAACGGTCAAAAAATCAATTAACAAATTTCCTACCAAACAAGCACTTAATTCCTATCAAATAGGGATTTAAAAAGAATTGCAACTTCTTTGTTGCTATAATTTAAAAATAAAGCCACTTAACCAAATTGAAAAGCAGAGAGTAAAGAGACAGATTGATGTATCAAAAAATGATTGGATATTTTCGTTTTAATTTTTCAAACTGTCCAATCATATATCGACACGTGTTATTTTTGAATCTGAGTATGGATGTATAGCATGATTGATAATTTAGAAAACTTTGAAAATTCTTTGTAGCTGAGAAGACGAGTGCTGCGTTTAAAATAATAATGCAAGAAGCTCGTAATTATTCACTTTGAAAATTCTTTTTCTTCTATCCTCAATATCAATTTCTTATTCTCTCTTTCTTCGTTTTTTTGGAATTCTACTCCATTATAAGGCAAAAGGATCATCACTCTATTTTCATTTTTATTTTTTTTACACTTTATTAAAGTAACTCTATGCAATGGGGATTTTTTTAAAATTTTTCATTGATATCGTTTTAATTCAAGGCTTAACATCGAAAATTGCTCGAACTTTTATGTGGGGAAGCGATGTGCTATTGATATATAAAAAAAAAAAAAAAATCAGTTCCCTAGCCAACAAATTTAATAAAATGAGAAATGATAAGCGTGTTTTA
>NC_036255.1:5049442-5054620 GCF_002742605.1 Olea europaea var. sylvestris | reverse complement strand
AATAGTGTTGTTTGGATTTAATTAAGCTTTAGATAAAGTTAATAAGAAGCAAGTAGCTTCATGAGAGGATTTATTGGTGGTGATAATTTGTATCTATTAAATGAAATCGATCATTGGTTAGCAATATTTGATAAGATACTAAGCCACATATAATGGTAGATCTAGACGTATAAGTCATAGACATAATTTCATTAAGCAGTTGATCTCAATAGTGTAAACTCGTGGTACCTTTAAGAGATTTACCGAGAGATTAAGTATACTACATATCGAAAGGAATGTGATTGAAGCCTACTACGTTAGAGTCTTTGTAATGGTAACCCCACCTTGTTGACTGGAGATCCCAAGATTTTGGTTCAAATGGACAACTAAGTTATGAGGATTCCATGAAGCACTAAGGAAAATAATTTCCTAACTCATTTCTATGATATTAAAGTGCTTTCTGCAGAGTTGTAAGAGGTTAAGATAATCTTTTAATAATTCATATATCTTGATTAAGTCAAATGGAGTAGGGCAGAATACTCTTAATAGGAAGTCACCTATGCGAATGTGAAGTGGGGCCGCTTCAATAAAAATTATGCAAGGCTTAAATTCTCTAAACACTCGCAGAACCAAGAAGGGTTCGCGGCCAAAATGAACCAAGTCATGAGAACCATGAACCATTTAGGGAAGACATTGTGTGAGTATCGTTGTCTTGACGCACACTAAAGGCTGAATGGTTCAAGACATCACGTTCACCAATTAGCCAAGTAAGTCCGATGGTATTTCACTAAGAGAGGTTCAAGGCCAAAAGCTACCATCCCTGATGCAGTATTTTTCCACTCTCTCTCTATTAGTGTCTGCATAGATATTTGCATTAATTTTCATTCATGAGGGGGATTGTTGAAATTTTGCTGAAAAATTTGTATTATTTGGTAAATGAAAAATTAAGCCAAATTTAAATTATTTAAATCGTGAATTATTGGAAAAGTGCGTAGAATATTATGGAATATTCTAGAAATTATTTAGCTAAAAAGATGTATTTCTATATGAAAGATTATGACTTTTGGCATTATCATTTTCTAAGAGACGTCTCTCTTTAAATATAGAGACTAATTCCAATAGTTGTGTCTCTTCCGTAGGTTATGTCTTTTGAGATAAACATTTTCAACATCTATATATTGACCCCATATGTTTGGATTTAATCATTCAAAAATTTCATTCCATATTTACACTTTACTATGCATAAAATACTTTAAAATACTGATTATCTTTTGCATCAAAATCATGGTTATGGTAGAGAGGAAATTTCGTTCGAGTTCATTGGTCGAAGCCATTTGGAGTGCTCTTATGGCTTGATATGGTCGTTGTATTTTGGAAGATGATTGTCGAAAAATCATTAGCAGTGATGCGGGACAAATTCATTTTAAGGAAAGAGTTATACTCGTCTCGGCCAATCGCATGACTTGCATCTAATTTTTTTTCCTTATTTCTGATTTTCATTTCTTCATATTTGATTTCAGAAAATGATTAATTTTATTTATATGGTTTATGGGAGGTTCGATACGAAGAATCACATGTTTTAATTCAAGAATGGAAATGGTCAAATTTGATAATCATTGGTTAGTTTCTCAAACTCCATTTCGGTAAGTCGAAACCTTGTTTCGATTTCGTGAACGTATAAGTTACGTTTTGTGAGTACAATATGCACATTTGAATCGGTGTATTCTCTAACATATTTAATATTCCTGGACAGGACGCGATAGTAAATAAACAAGATTTGAATTTCTTTTTCTCTTATTACTATCCAATATTGTCCCTCCAATGTGGGCTAGAGCATTTAAATAAAATAGCGGACCTTGGATATGAGGAAGAAGTGTATCTATAATTCACATATGAATTACACTTATATCAAAACCATTGAACATTTTCAAGATATTATCTGATGGTTCATTTGCAGCTTCTTTATCGACTGAATTATATTCACAAATTTGGTACAACCTAATTAGCTTAAATGAAGTCATGGACTAGTTGACAAGTTTAAGCCTGTAAGTAGAATCTTCAGTTTGGCATCATCTCCATAGTGTGATTCCCATGAACTTTTTTAGTGTCTGAGTTAGCTGCTAATGCAGAGTTTAATGCATGGCAACCAACAACTAAAAATGAATCAGGGTTTATGTACCGATTAATTCGTAAGCATGCATTCCTAACAAAAGAAAATTTGAAATCTTAGATTTTGTACAATTGGGACACTGACATCTCTCGCACTACAGTTAATAGAACATGGAACAACTAAACAGCATGAATTTACTTGTTGGTACAACGAGAGAACAATATGAGCCTGGTAAGAGATTGTGTCATGTTCGATCCAAATCCTTACTGTTTTGTAATCTTCCCAAGTTATCAAATTTCCGCCTTAAAAGTACAATAACCATATTGTTGGCCTATGATGCCTAATGTCCTTTTTGGGCTGTGATGACAAAATGGGCTAATGCCCAAAATCTATTTTCAACCATTCCTAGGCTCTTGCACAATAACGTGACTTGATTCACTCGGGCCAAAATGTTTTAAAATCGTGTTTTGTGGCGAGCCGTTTACACTGCAGCCCAAAACGCGTCCTCTTCAATTCTTTGGAGCCCCTTGACCGTTGGATGAAATCTTGATCAATGGCTTGTCCTTTAGGGTATAAATTTTAGTCTCTAGTTGCCCTAATGAATTGAATCGTCACTTTCTCTCTTGAGCAACCTTGCAAGTTTTATTCGAGACTCTTCCAAAACCCTTTTCTTCTTCGTGAACTTCCAATCTCTAATTAGAACAAATTTCTGAGTGATTACTCTGTGTGAGACTAAAATACTTAGTATATTTGAGGGATTACTGTGTGATTTTACCCTTGTGGCTTCCTTTAATCTAATAGAAGGAAGCCTTAGGATTTGGGTGGATCTTTTAGGTCATACAGACGGGTACAAACCTGATTTTTCTTGAGTCAGAGCCCTATATGAAAGATCTTCATCTTCGATGCCTTTGGTTTTTGATTTTCGTTGGAAAGGCTGAAAGCAGTTTCGTTTTTGGAATCTTTTTGTTCTGAAAACTTGTATCAACAATTTATTTTGATTATTCTTGTATATTTTAGGTTCATTATTTTGTATAGAAGTGGTATCAGAGCCTTCGACCGACTTTTGTGGGTAAATCGAACTTTGTGTTTGCAATATCCAATATATTTCTGACTTTTTCTGGGTTGCGAGCCTTAGATTTGGAGTTTCTTTGGATCTGATATCTTCTTGGTGAAAGCTCTCTGTCGTGACTCAATTTTGTCATACTTGGCTATTGTGGACTGTCATGTTGGCAAGATCTGTGTGTGGTCAAGTGAAACGACCACCATTTCAATTTAATTCCTCGAACCCTTTTTATTGCCTGATATCTTGTTATCTATCTTACCTGATTGATAGTTCTTTCCTAAATGATCTAGTGTTATGCTATTTCCTGGCTCTGTGTGACATGAAAATAATCTGCATGTTCTGTTGATATATTGAAGCATATGTGTCAACTGTTCTCTGTTTCTTACTGTGTTAGATTATTGCGGTATACTTGTAACTGCATTTTCTTCATTCTTATGTTAATTCCTTCCTCATTTTTTGTATCAACAAAAACTTCTACCCATCACCGAAGCCTTGACTTGAGATCTTGAGTCTCACGAAATCTTGGTAGGGTTGGGTAGTTGATCTTTAAAACTTTGTGTTGTCTACGATGTGTATGTTAAGTTGTTATTTCTACACTTACATATATTTTTCTACCTTACCTATAATATCAAGAATCACTGCTTCTTATTTGCCTGTTGTGATCAAATCAGTATTACTAAGAGTGAATTGTTTGATTAACAAGATGACCACATCCACCTTTGAACTTGGGGTCTTTAATGAGAAGGGAGATTTTCCTATATGGCAATAAAAAATGAGAGGAGTTTTAGTGCAACAGAAAGTTTCTAAGGCTATAACTGGAGAGTTTCCTAAAACAATAACACAAGAATAGAGAACTGAATCTGATAATTTAGCCTATACCTCAATTATTCTCCACCTGTCTCACCAAGTGTTAAGAAAAGTAGGGAAATTAGAAAATGCAATGACCCTATGGGAGAAATTAGAGGAGCTGTACTTAGTGAAGTCTTTACCTAATAAACTATTCCTTTTAGAGATGTTCTTTAGTTTTAAGATTGATCCAACCAAAGACCTTGATGATAATCTTGATGCCTTTAATAAATTGGTACAAGATATCACCAATGTCGTGGATAAAATTTCTAAAGAATATAAAGCAGTAATACTTCTTAATGCTATACCGGAGGCATAAAAGGATGTCAAATTTGCCATTAACTATGGCAGAGACACTTAGACTACTGAAGTTGTTATAAATTCTATAGAAAGTAAAGAATTGGAACTTAAAACTGAAAGAAAAGGAAAGGAATCTGAGAGCCTGTTCATGAGAGGAAGACAACCAAATAGGCAAAATAATAATCATCAAAACCAAAATCATTGAGGAAACAGTAACAGAAAGAAATTCAATAGTAAATCAAGATCAAAATCAAAATCAAAATCAAGAAATAACAAGAAGTGTTATGGTTGTGGTAAACTTGGGTCATTATATAAAAAATTGCCTAACAAGAAAATTGAACTTAAAGAAAAGAAAGTTGATGAGGGGAATGTGGTTGAACCTGCTGAACCTAACCCAGTTGATGTATATGTGGCGGCTCAGTAATCTGATCAAGAAGCGGCTAATTATGCTCACAATAGATATGTCCATGAGTGGATATTGGACTCGGGATGTACCTTTCATATTACTTATGAAAGGTCCACTTTAAGATTTTAAGAAGTTAGGAGGTGGAGAAATGGTGATCAGGAATAACATTGGCTGTAAAGTCGAAGGTTTAGGTAATGTCACCCTAAAATTTGAAAATGGATACATGTATACCCTAGAGAGAGTGAGGAATGTCCCTGAACTCAAAAGGAATATGATATCTATGGGGGAATTAGATGACCTAGGGATGTGTGGTAGGATTGGAGATGGGTTGATGAAAGTGATCAAGGGATCTCTTGTCATTTTTAAGAGTGTAAAGAAAAATGGAATCTACATAGTTAAAGTTGAAACAGTACTTGAAAATAATGCTGCTGTCTCTAATACTGAATCTGATTCCACCCTAAAATGGCATAAAAG
>NC_036255.1:5041206-5043101 GCF_002742605.1 Olea europaea var. sylvestris | reverse complement strand
AAAAAAAAAAGATAGTTCAGCAATGCATAACAAGAATGGAAACCAATAGCCATAGAAAGGAGGGACTTATTTAGAAAAAGGACAAATGTCAGGCCAATATTGTATTTGATATGATTTTGCTAAACATTTTCAGTCACTAAATAATTGAGAGTGCACAAGCATTAGTCTGAACACGATATTACCTCATAGTTGAACTTGCGTTTATGCAAGGCCTTAAATTTGCGGACATCCAATATTGTTAATTCATCATCCTACAGCATGCAAAGCAAACAAAAAAGATAGTAACATATTTACTGGATATAGACAACGAGATATACATTATTGAGAGCCGCCAATGCCTAAATAATGAAAATTCTAGATCCCAAATGAAATATCGATGTGAAAGAGAGATAACGGGAAACAACTAAAGGAGGACCAAGTGATTGGAACTGTAAGATCTACCCTGTTGCCGACTGCTACGTGAGTTCCGTCTGGCTTAAAAGTGATGTTGATGTTCTCCCCACTGAGTTCAGCCTGCTGTGAGCATTTTCCACCTGCAGATTACAAAGTGCATGACATACAGGAATCTTCGACATCGCTACAGTGTATATTGAAGCTTGCATACTTTCAACCAAAACAACAGGAAAAAGATATCACTGGCCATCTTTGGAAGCTTCTTTTTCTCTTTTATCTAATGAGACATTTTACTTCATGTTAATGTACCCATTTTAATTCAGATCATTTATCTTCACGCTCGAACCCATCCCATTAAATACAGGAGGAGCCAAATGCACCATACTTTCAATCCAAAGGCCAGGTTTTTCTGAAGAAATGCCAATGTAAAAACTCTTCATTCAAAAATAAATAAGAAAGGCAAGTTTTTTGATAATCTTTCATCCCAACTGGAGTTTTAGCCATCTTAACTAAAATATATTACTTACTGCGAGCATCCCACAAACGAACTGTCTTGTCACCCGAAGCAGTTGCAATCAAATCAGCGTGCTTTGGATCCCAACACAATTGATCAACACTATCAGTATGCCCCTTTAGCTCGATGTCTTTAACCTTACCCTGCATAAGCAAATTAAACAACATGCTGGCTTTTTTACTAAGCTGGAAAATAGAACCACATCAACTCGAGAATCATAGAAGCCCTCTGCAACGAATGCACGATGACAGAGTATGAAACTAGATAGTACTTGTATTTCAAGGATATTGAATATGATAGACTTTCATTTCAAATGACACACAAAAACAGTGAAAAGAAAATGAAAAAAACAGCCACATTAACAATAGGTTGATATTAGATTGTCAAATGATAATAAAGCGGTGGGCAGGTATAAAGTTTAATTCCAGCAATATGCAATATATGTAAGATGCTTTCTTCGAATCACACGTCCAACAATAACAATTGTGCAATCCTATTTCTTGTCTTCGAAACTTTATTCTGTTAGGCATAATAATACAAAGACACGGATGTTTCTGAAATAATTTTAATCTTTAAACTGGCACAAATATCGAGGCACATTTGGAAGTGAATAAATCGACGAAGCTTACGTGACCATGAGGTTCAATATGCCAAATGCGAGCAGTTTGATCGACTGAACCGGATGCCAGTTTCGTGCCCGCGCAATTCCATGCCACCGAATGCACCTTTATTCATTACTTAATGTCAAACGGGGTTTCCGAAATCAAAATAAAATGGGTAAACCAAAATAGGGGCGAAAAGTGGCAAATAAAAGTTAGGGTTTAGGAGTTGTACCTTCTTCTTGTGACCTTGGTATTCTCTGCTGTAGAGATTTTTGAAGGGTATCGTCTCCTCCATTTCCACTGGTAATTGCTCGCTAATCTCGGGTCGATTATATTCTTCCTGTTTTTAGTCCGCTAATTCTTACCAGTGTCGCGCTAAAAAACCC
>NC_036255.1:5035794-5041106 GCF_002742605.1 Olea europaea var. sylvestris | reverse complement strand
CTGATCGAGTTGGTGTAGATCCGTATCTGAATGTACATGAACTTAGTGTTGGTTTATATATAGAGGGGATTAGGCTAAATAGATGTCGAAGTAATTCGGTGCTGGCGACGTGTCCCCCGTTCTTAACATATAAATGTGATCTTAACTTTCTCTCACTCTCCCTTGGGGGAAAAAGTCAACCTCTTTCATTTTATGGTAGAATAAATGAAATAATTTTAGTTACACTAATTTTTATGTACGACATTAAAAAAAAAAAAAAAAAAAAGAGCAGTAGTAAATAAAATTTTGCCCCTATTTAATTTTCACCAAATAACAAGGGCTTAATTCGAGTCTAAAATCATTTTATAATTTACATTCAACTAGTCTTTTACTCAAAATTTTATTTTTTTATGAAACTTGGTCATAAACTGTGAATGTATAAAATGTTAAGACTTAGTCCATGTTTGATTTTGATTTTTCAAGAAGTAAATTTGTGTAACATAATTTTCTTGAAGAATGTGTAGTTAAATGTAAGCAAAAAAAATTATGATCTTATGTACAAAGTTATTTTATTGAAATAATGCATAATTGAAGATGAGTTTAAGAAAAATAATTTTGAAAAAAATCAAAATCAAATATAAATAGGGCTTACATTATCCATCAAATATCTTCCCTTACATTATCCATCAAATATCATTTTCGTGCGAGGTTTATCTCCTCTCTTTCTGATTTCATATTAGCCGTCACCGACAATATAAGTCCACGTACCCTCCCCCCAATGGCCCTTAGACCTTCCTGTTACGGATATTTCACGGCTTCTTATCGTGTGCATGGCTTCAAAATCAAGCCGTCATTATTAAGCCATATAATGCCATCATATTATAAATAATTAATCTGTAAGTACATATTTTTTTTAAACAGAATTGGTACAGAAAGATAACTGTTTTCCCGTGCTTTGTTGTTGTCAAAATTGTTTTTGGTAATATTCAATTATATGAAGACAACTGTTTTTTTATACAAATTCTTTAGAAAAAATCTATACTTATAGCATTGTTATATTATAAATACTATTTCGCCCCTAAATGATTTAAAGTAAATAAATTTATGAAATGTACGATTAAATTTAAAAATTAATTTTAACTTAAATCTTAATCTATTTTTGAATTAAGTTTAATCAAACAAGGACTTCGTTCCTCAACTTCGAGTACAATAGCAATTATTGTTCTTGGATTGGAAGGACAAAAACTAACCTAATACACAAAAAAAAAAAGAAAAAAAAAATTGTCTTATGTTTAGGTGACTTGATATATATGATTATGTGTTCTGTTTTAGTGTACAAGCAACTCTTATTTCTTAATTTGTTGGGGCACATCTTGTGATTTACTTCCCTCACAAAGGACAAAAACTAACCTAATAAAAAAAAATTGTTTTATGTTTAGGTGACTTGATATATATGATTATGTGTTCTGTTTTAGTGTACATGCAACTCTTATTTCTTAATTTGTTGGGACACATCTCGTGATTTACCTCCCTCACAAAACTTTAGGAAAGAGGATATGGGGGCCCTGAAGGTTGGGGGTTCAACCTTTTTTTTTTTTTCTTTTTATGTGTTCTGTTTTGGTGGTTGGAAAGTTAACTTCTGTTTTAAAAGAATTTATAAATAATTTACTTTTTCAATAAATAGAAGTAAGCATAAATAAATATTATTTGTGAATACATTGAAATTTATGATTAAAAATAAAATTTGATCATTCATAAATAATATAGAAATTTTGCCAAAAAGATACTTGGTCGAATCTCCTCCTAATAGATGAAACTACTTCAAGCTTTTTTTTTTTTTTTTTTTTCTGAGTAATGCTATTTAGTCTCATTGGGGGTTACAACCCCAGCTGAAGTGGTGTTAACGTCATATTAATTGATAGGTAGAATGAAATAACTCATTTAATTTCATTTTTCGTTTGACCTATCATCTAATGTCATTTAAATTGGGGTTACAACTTTAGTGATATTACATAACATTACTTTCTGGTTTTATTATTATTTTTTTTCATAGTTTAATAACTGCTAGACCTTATACGTGGCTTCGAGCAATACCTTTAACTCGCATTAGTTTATTTGTCAAGCCTATGTTATCAATTATTTTCATTCAAGGCTATATATATATATATATATATAAATATTAAGGTGGTAATTACTTCTTTTTCTCTCTTCTTTTTTAGCTTTTAATTTTAGTGCGTGGATCAGCATTAGATATGCTAAACTTTGCTTAACGACTGCATTATATATACATAATATATGTTCAGTTATTTTGTATTTAGAAAGATTTTAAATTCGTATTTAACTTGATTTTAAATGTATTTATTAAGTTAATTTCAAAAACAATAATTTTATGATACTTAAAACTGAAAGCAAATACCATATATGATAAAACAATAAGGAATTTGCTAGTCTTGGATAATTGTGACAAACAACCAAATAGTGATCGAATATTGATAATTGTAATTTTACACTTATTCGAACCATCTAAAGTGGACGTTTGAGAATACTTTTATCAATTTGATAATTAATTCTGGTAGTATATTAATAGTTTTAGGAGAAACTCGATGTTGAATGTCTCGTGGAGAAATGGAACAGAAAATGGAATAAAGAAGATGACAAATGAACATGTTTTGGAAGGTGGGGATCAAAGTATTAAGATTTGAAAGATGAAGGATCCCACGACACAAATAAAAGGGGCTTGAGATGAATCAATAGAAAAATTCGGGGATCAATTTTCACAGGAAACAAAAGGAATTACCTTTCAATCGCAAGGGTGACAAAATTTCCACCAGGGTTACCTCAATTTGTGTACGAATTTACCTTAATTTTGGAGGCTGCAAACAGGGTTCTACATCTTGAAAAAAGGAGAAGAGAATTTCGAAGAGAAAAACACACGTTCCATACACAAATTGAAGAATCATTAGTCAGAATTAGGATTTCTTGTGAACTCCATTGAAGACATACAACTTAAGATTATTGATTGTCCATTGAAGCATAAATTGAATTAAAAGCAATAATTTGAGAATTACATTGCGGTGGAGTAGGATTCCTAGCACAACTTTCATAATTGATTTCTCCTCTCTAAAAATTAATTTTACGCTTAGTTAATAGAGATAATTATAAATTAATTAGAATCATAGATGCTTAAACTCTAAATCCACGTGGAAACGATACTCATATTTATATTACTTTTTCACAAACTTACATGCTCGCGAAATTTCAACCGAAAAAGTAGTTTCATCACAAATATCAAATATAGCGTTTGTTGTTATGTATTAACTTCCATCTTAAAATGTATATCTATATGGAGTAGAAACTCTTGACTACTTTCATAACTAGATAATTTTAAAATTTTATTTGCACATCTCTCACAATTTTCCCCTACCGAAATATGATCTTATCATCCTCTCGATGATCTCAACCTCTCAAGAGATGCCTCTTCAACGATTAAATCTCTCCTGCATCCACACTTCCATTTGAATCTTCCACACATTTCCATAAATTCATCATATGTCGACAACATGAACAAATTTAGGGCATTGACCGAGATACCACCTGGGATGGAACTTCAAGTACGAACCAACAAAACATTGTCACTAAAGCTTCTTTTTCGTAAATACGTGTAAAACTATTGTTTCCTTGAATTATTCAATTAATTAATGACAGCTTTATTAGATGATATCACTCTAGAGTGAATTATCCAAATGGTCACTGAACTTTATAAAAGGTTTTCATGGGATCATTGAACTTTAAAAATCATTCAATTCATCACTGAACTTTGCAAAAGGTTTCCACGGGATTATTGAACTTTAAAAATCACCAAAATTCGTCACTGAATTTTGTAAAAAGTTTCCTAGGGATCATTAAATTTAATGACCCCTAGGAAATCTTTTGTAAAGTTTAGTGACTCCGTGAAAACTTTTTGCAATGTTCAGTGACGAATTTGGTGATTTTTAAAGTTCAGTGATCCATGGAAACTTTTTGCAAAGTTCAGTGATAAATTGAGTGATTTTTAAAGTCCAGTGGTTCTATGAATTTTTTTTCTCAAAGTTCAGTGATCATTTGGGTAATTCACTCTATTACTCTATACAAATCATCAACTCCAAAATAACATGGAAAAGTGTCTCATTCTTGCTCACCTTTACCTTACATACAATTAAATATATTTTTTTTGTTCCAATATTATTAAATTGGTATAGAAAGATATGATCTAGGGTTCTTTCGGATACATGGCAACTTTTCCGTTTTAACTAAACTTAAACAAATATATATCCCTAATACAAAAGGATTAAGAAAAATCCGTAATCTTAGACTAATGTCCCCATGCTTGTTGTCAAGAAGACAACAGTATAATTCCATTATTGAAATCAAGCTTAATCAGTAGATTATTTATTCTATAATAAGCAAATATTTGTTGAAAATCTGAAGTTTGCTTGAAATTAAAAAACAGATTAAGTTGCTTAAGTTTCAAAGTTGACCAATAGACGTATAAATTTTTAGGTAGATTATGTGTTAGTTTTTGTTGTGAGCTGTTGGTTTACTCCAACAAACATTGAATAACTAATTACTTTATTAATTGTTTTTACTTATATAATTAGTTTATGAGATGTTTTTAGATATCGAGATCCAAGGAATGTGTGGATAGTATGCCAGGTTGCTATTCTAAGCAATTGGATATACGCACATACGTATATATCTGTTTAAGGCATGCAAATATATTGCATCTTTGTATTTGAAAAGAATTTATAAACTCAAAATATATGTACCTCATTATTGACTGTCAACATAAAATCCTATAGAAATAAAGTCCTTGTCTTCTCTATTATTTTTAAAATACTTTTTCTCTCTCTTATTTTCAATTATACATTCTTCAATAAAATAATATTATACGCAATTTTCTCCATAAAAATACTATTCAAAAATGCATTTAGGAAAAAAATGGGGCTTAGATAAGCTTTAAGAATAATTGTCTATATTTTATGCAATCCTACTGAATATTCATTTTGTTGAATGCATTTTATTATTTGAATTCGGGATATGTATATTTCGGGTCGTATGTGCAAATAAGTTTAAGGACCCGTTTGGCATAATTTTTATTTTTACTTTTGCTTTTGCTTCTTATAGAAGAACTTTTGGAGGAAACTATCTTAATTTTTGTTTGAAAACTAAAATTTAAAAATGCTTCCCATTCTGAAAGTGCTTTTAGTGGAAACCGCATTGAACCAGTTTTCTCTTAAAGCTCTTTTAACTACCAAAATAACTTTAACAAGATTAGCCAAACGGGTCCAAAATCA
>NC_036255.1:5029301-5034605 GCF_002742605.1 Olea europaea var. sylvestris | reverse complement strand
GTCAATTATTATTATATTTGTTTAGTAAGATATGGTCTAGGTTCTTTCGGGATACATGGCAACTTTTCGATATTAACTAAACTTAAACATATATATATCCCTAATACAAAAAGATTAAGATTGGTCTGTAATCTCAGGCAAATGTGCCCATGCTTGTTGTCAGGAAGATAACAGTATAATTCCATTACTGAAATCAAGGTTAATTAATCGGTAGAAAAGCATATTATTATTCATAGGGCTGACCCTGATATTTTGGGGGGCAAATAATTCCATAGTTACAATGACTTATTGACAAAAATGATACATATGTTGTATTGACAGCATTTGTATGGTGTAATTTCTATATTTGTCGTCTCAAAAATCAATAAAAATTTGTCAAGTGTTTCTCTGTAAAAATTCTCTCAATTTTTTTCGTACTTGTGGCAAAACTGTTTGGGGGTTTTATGCCAATTTTAAATTCGGGGCCCTATTAAAGAAAAATCATCGCTTTCTTACCTGAGTCTTCTTATTAAGAGTTTTAATATAATCATGAATAATCTAATAGAGACAACAAAGAACCAAAATTTGAAGAGGGAAATAACAAAATGTCAAAATTCAACATGCAATACAAATTATAAGTGAAGTTTGACATATAAGATTATAATGCAATGATGAAGGGGTATGTTCATTTCTTTTATTATTTTCTTACCACAACTATTTAATCAAAATTGAATATATATTTGAGTGATTTCTGTATAAAATTGGAGAATAATGACTGCGAAAGATAGTATAACAAAATAATGAAAATAACGATAATAACATCCTATAAACTGTGTAGTATATGTTTTTGAAGATAAAAAAGAAATTGAAAAACCTGTAAGGTTGTAATAATCGCAGTGATACCAACCCAATCTGTTAAAATGGATCTACAAAAGTTTAATTCAATGCAAGATAATTTATTTCATGTTGGGTTAAAAAATTATGGTGGATTATTATTAGACGTGGAATTTGAAGGGACAAAGAGACCTTTATGTTTGGTTAAGAAAAAGAAAATGAATGTTTGGAAGATAAATTGTCAAATTACTTATAGAGAGAGAGTAATGTTTATGATATATTTATATGATAAATAAGTGTAAGTGATAAGTTTTATGCCATTTACATGTTTTTCTAAAGATTTTTATATTTTCAATTTTTAATAACTCTTGTATTTGCATATTGATAATTCTAATTTAAATATAATTTTGTTTTTCTTCAATCAATTAATCTTACTTAATTTGGGGCCCTCATCAAAATAGGGCCTTAGGCGAGATCGTCTATCCCGTCTATAGTCAGGGCACTACTGATTATTCATGAATAAGCAAATATTTGTTGAAAATCTGAAGTTTGCTTTAAATAAATACCAGATTAAGTTGCTTAAGTTCCAAAGTTGACCAACGGACGTATAATTTTATCAGGTGGATTGTGTTAATTTTTGCTGTGAGCTGTTGGTTTACTCCAACAAACATTGAAAGTACTTTTATCAATTGTTTTTACTTATAATTAGTTTATGAGCTGTTTTTAGATATCGAGATAGTATGCCATGTTGCCATTCTAAGCAATTCCATGCTTTTTCTTTTTTATGATTTTGAGCACGTATACACACATAATAATATATAAAACGAAGGATATACGCACATATGTTTGTTTAAGGCATGCAATATATTGCATCTTTCATTGGTGAATATTATAATCTTGGATAGTTAGAGGACAGCAGGTAATTCAAGATGTTTCCAGAAAAAGATTTTTCCATGTTCGGTGAAAATTAAAATCTAGATATTAATTTAAATCAAAGTCAACAATTAATTTAATCATATAATTCATGGGATACACAACATTTCAACCACATATTTCATCAATTTTTATTAAATTAAATTAATTAAAAATCTAATTTTAATTTCTACCAAACTCGGGCTTTCAACGTACGAGGATCAAGGACACGTATTAAGTTCATGGAAAAAAACATTTGAAAGTGTGGAGGGGACGCATTTATATTTCTGCAATTATAAATTTGTTAATTAAAATAATATTCAAGCGTTCTTAAATCCTACATGACACACATTCTAAATTAGGAGAGATTTCTCCTAAATGCCTATAGTTTTTGCTTTGTTTAAAAGAGTGAGTCTATTCCTATAATTAAAAGAGAGAGTTGATTGTTATTGTGAATTCTTTTGTTATCGTGAAATCCTTCTACAGCTTGTCAGTGGACTTTTGTTCATCAATTTTTCCTCTTTATTCTCGTTTCTACTTTAGTTACATTTTTGAGTTATAACTTCCTAATAAGATGTTCATGTTACATAGATCGTTCAAAATTATTTTTGCTTTGAGAAATTGTGATTTGTGTTGAAAAATAATAGCAAATAATAGTGTTACAATAATTTATATTTGGGCAGAGTAACGACGTTTGGATGGTTTTGAACGGTCGAGGCAAGAGTTCGACTCTTTCTCCTTAAAACGATAATGCCCCGCACTGGTACTAACGGTATTGCAGCACTCGTTTCCCAAGATACAACGACCTCGTCTTGTAATAGTAGTACTCCAAATTACAAGACCCGACGAACTTGTAAAGTTTAGATCTCTCCACACACACTAGATGACTGAAATGCACGAAAAATAATTTTCGAGGACTGAATTATAAAACAGAAATTATGCAAGGACAAACGGATAATTTCGGGAGAGTAGAAAATCAATTCTGATTTTTGAAATGAATAAAAATCGGGGTATGGGGACCTATTTATAGATGTTGAAAGGTTGTGTCCCAACAGACACAACTGCCGAAAAGTTGTGTCCAAAAGACACAAACTGTTTGGACAGTCAACCGCCACTTGGACAGTCAACCGACTAAATTCTAGAAGCACCATACCACGTGTCACACACAAAAAATTCGGGGAAGGAAAAAAAATTAATAGCATAAAATATATTATTATTATTATAATAATAAAATAATATAATTAAATGTTATTTTACCAAAAAATATATATCAGCTTGGCCCAAGCCCACGACCCACGACCCGTGACCGTGCCGAGCCAAGCCGAGCCGGCCGGTCGGACGGATGGCGGCGGCTGCGCACGCGTGTCGGCTTTGGCTTAACCTACTAGCATGTAGGTTCTCTCTCCCTCAAAGACTATTGGCACCCCTTGGGGCCCAAACCCAAGTCCCAAACTTGAGCTATATAAGGTGGTTTATATCCTTCTAATCTTCCTATGTGAGATTGATATTTTCCAATTTCCCACCTATTTTATTTCAACATCAAGTGGGCATCTTTTGGCCTTAATTTCTCATTCACCCTAAATTGGTTTTGAGAAAATAAATATACCATATTAATCTACTCATGGAGTAGAACACATTCGGCCAAAGAAATCTTATTTCTGATTAATGGGACCCACTAAATTAATTGGTCAAAAGATGGTCAAACCAACTAATTAAAACCAATTTTTCCAACAATCCCCCACATGAATGGAAATTAATGCAGTAAACTATGCAAACCCTATAGAGAGATCTGGCGGAATGTTATCGCATTTGGATAGGCACCTTATGGGTTTGAACCTTCCGTAGTAGAATACTATCGAATTTATTTGGCTAATCAGTGAACGCGGTATCTTGAACTGTCAGCCGTTTTTGTAAATCAAGACAATAGTATCAACACAATAACCTTCCTAACATTTTCGAGTTCTCACCGTTGTGTTCATTTTGGCCCTGAACAACTCTTGGATTTCATAAGTGCTTTAGAGAATTCAAGCCTTTGAAACATTCTCATAGAAGCGGCCACACTTCACACTTGTATAGGTGATCTCCTATTAAGAGTACCTGCCGTACTCCACTTAGGTAGTCTAAGATATAGGAATCATTAAAAGTATAATTTAACCTGAAACTTTCTGCAGATAGCACTTTCTTATCATAGGAATGGGTAGGAGTTACTCCGAAGTGCTTATTGAATTTTCATAACTTAGTTGTCCCATTGAACCAAGATTTTGGGATCTCCAGTCAGCAAGGTTGGGTTACCATTACAAAGATTCTTATGTAGTAGGCTTTAAGCCTATTTCCCTTGATAGGTAGTATACTTGATCTCTTGGTAAGCCTTTGGTAAGCGGATCTGCTAGATTTTCTCTAGACTTTACATAATCTATGGAAATAATACCATTTGAGATCAACTGCTTAACTGTATTATATCTTCGATGTATATGTCGAAACTTACCATTATACATACTACTTTGTGCTCTACCGATAGCCGACTGACTATCACAATGTGTACTAATTGCAGGCACAGGCTTAGGCCAACATGGAATATCCTCTAAAAAATTTAGAAGCCATTCTGCTTCCTCTCCAGCTTTATCTAAAGTTATGAATTCAGATTCCACTGTGGATCGAGCTATACATGTTTGTTTAGAGGATTTCCAAGATACAGCCGCACCACCAATGGTAAAAATATACCCACTAGTGGATTTTGAGTCTTTTGTATCTAATATCCAATTAGCATCACTGTATCCTTCTAATACAGCTGGATATCTCTTATAATGTAATCCAACATTTGAGGTGTATCGTAGATATCTTAGAACCCTTACCAGTGCTTTCCAATGGTCATTATTTGGATTACTTGTATATCTACTAAGTTTGTTTACTGCATATGCAATATCCGAACGAGTGCAGTTTGTAATATACATTAGACTGCCTATTATCCAAGAGTATTCCAATTGAGATACGGGTTCGCCTTTATGTTTGGCCAAATGTAGACTTAAATCTACTGGTGTTTTAACTGGACTTTCATCATACATATTAAACTTTTTAAGTACAGTCTTAATATAGTGAGATTGAGACATTACAAGTCCTTCAAATGTTTTAAGAATTTTAATTCCTAATATTACATCTGCAATACCCATATCTTTCATGTCAAAATGTTTTGTCAACATTTTCTTGGTATTTGTTATCATATCATAACTACTACCCACAATTAGCATGTCATCAATGTATAGACATACAATTACATATGCATTAGAAGTGGTTTTAATATAAACACATTTATCACATTCGTTAATCTTAAAACCATTTGACAACATAGTTTTGTCAAATTTTGCATGCCATTGTTTTGGCGCTTGTTTTAGTCCATATAACGACTTGACGAGTCTACACACCTTTTTCTCCTGTCCAGGAGTGATGAACCCTTCAGGTTGTTCCATGTAAATTTCTTCTTCTAGCTCACCATTTAAGAAAGTTGTTTTGACGTCCATCTGATGGATTTTCAAATTATGCAATGCTGCGATTGCAATTAATACTCTAATTGATGTTATCCTT
>NC_036255.1:5024556-5029161 GCF_002742605.1 Olea europaea var. sylvestris | reverse complement strand
CTTCATTGAATGTCCTAGGCTCATTTTCTAACATATAAGTTAAAAAATCTGGACCAAAAGATGTAGATGTTTTGGTTCTTTTGCTGCGTCTTGGTTCTTCATCAATTTGAGGATTACTAATTACAGAATCATAAGTTCATTTTTGCGGGCTTATTTCTTTCCTATCTTTACAAGGAAACTTGTCCTCAAAAAATATAGCATTCCTAGAATCAATGATAGTATTTTCATGTATATCTGGAATGTCAGACTTATGTACGAGGAACCGATAAGCACTACTGTTATTAGCATATCCAATGAATATGCAATCGATAGTTTTAGGCCCTATTTTAATTTGTTTAGGCTTTGGTATTTGTACCTTAGTCAAACACCCCCACACTTTTAAGTATTTGTACGAAGGTTTATGACCTTTCCATACCTCATAAGGAGTTTCGTTCCTACCTTTGTGTGGTACTTTATTTAGAATGTGGTTAGCTGAGAGAATTGCTTCCCCCCACAAATTCTGTGGTAAACCAGAACTAACCAACATAGCGTTCATCATCTCTTTTAGAGTGCGATTTTTGCGTTCTGCAATACCATTTGATTGAGGTGAATACGGAGCTGTAGTTTGATGAATAATCCCAGAATCTGAACAAAATTCATCAAACGGTGCTCCATATTCCCCACCTCTATCACTATGAACAATTTTTATTCGTTTGCTTCGTTGATTCTCAACCTCATTCTTGTACTGTTTAAATGCTTCTAAAGCCTTGTCTTTACTCCTTAACAAAAAGACATAACAATACCTTGTACAATCATCTATAAAAGTAATAAAATACTTTTTACCTTCTCTAGTTTGCACAAACTTTAAATCACAAATATCACTGTGAATTAATTCCAGAGGATTCGAGTTCCTTTCAACTGAATGAAACGGTGTTTTTGCTAATTTAGCCTCTACACATGTTTCGCATCGATGATTTTGATCAAATGACATTGAAGGTAATAAATCTAAACTTACTAATCTTCGTAATGTATTACCATTTACATGTCCTAACCTATCGTGCCATAAGTTAGAAGACTCGATCAAGTAAGTAGAAGATTTATTTTTATTAATATCAAAATCACGGAGTACAGGCATTACATTCAATTTGAATAGCCCATTGGCTAAGTACCCTTTGCCTACAAACATTCCATTTTTGGTGAGTACAAACTTGTCAGATTCAAATACCAGCCTAAACCCATTCTTGCTTAAAAGAGCTCCGGATACCAAGTTTTTGCGAATATCGGGAACATGCAGCACATCGATGAGTGTTACTTATTTCCCTGATGTCATCTTCAGCACTACTTTACCTAGACCAATAAGTTTTGATGTTGCTGAGTTGCCCATGAAGAGTTGTCATCCATTGATAGGAGTGTAAGATGAAAACATCTCCTTATCCGCACAAACGTGACGAGTAGCGCCAGTATCAACGAACCATTCTTTCGGATTATCCACCATGTTTGCTTCAAATACAACAGCCGAGAGCATTAGTTCAGATACTCCGTTAGACAGCCTGTCTTCTTCAGTCAAGTGCACTTGGTCCTTTTTATTTTGCTTTTTCTGCCGGCAGTCCTTTGCAATATGACCAGGCTTACTGCAGTTATAGCAATCTCCTTTGAATTTCTTGGCCTTGCTCTTTTGCTTGCTATTATTCGGGTACTTCCTTTTCTTACTAGTATTTGGCTCCACCAAGTGGACTTTAGCCTCCATTTGCTGCTTTCCAGACTTCTTTTCAGCATTTCGATTGTCTTCCTCAATTCTTAATCTAACAATCAAATCTTCAAGTCCCATTTTCTTGCATTTATGTTTCAGGTAGTTCTTTAAATCTTTCCACATTGGTGGTAATTTTTCGATAATTGCAGCTACTTGAAAATGGTTCACAGAGCTTCATGCCTTCTGCATGTATATCGTGCAAGATAAGTTGTATCTCTTGGACTTGAGTCATTACTGTTTTAGAATCTACCATTTTGAAGTCCAGGAACTTGCCTACAACAAATTTCTTCAATCCGGCATCTTCTATTTTGTACTTCTTTTCCAATGACTCCCATAGTAATTTAGCCGTTTTGACGGAACAGTATACGTTGTATAGTGTGTTGTCAAGGCAATTGAGGATGTAATTTCTGCACAAGAAGTCACTATGACTCCAAGCATCAAATGCTGCTCGTTTTTGAGAATCTGTTTCCTTCTCCTCAACAGTTGGAGCATCCTCTTTCAAGATTTTGACCAGATTCAGAATCGTGAGATAGAACAACATTTTCTGTTGCCATCTCTTAAAATCCACTCCCATGAATTTTTCCAATTTCTCCCCGTGAGCATTGTTAGGGGGTACGACAGACATATTAGGGGGTACAACAGACGTACTACTACTTGCCATTATCATTTTATGATTGTTGAAAAATAATAGCAAATAATAGTGTTACCGTAATTTATTTTTGGGCAGAGTAACGACGTTTGGATGGTTTTGAACGGTCGAGGCAAGAGTTCGACTCTTTTTCCTTAAAACGATAATGCCCCGCACTGGTACTAATGGTATTGCAGTACTCGTTTCCCAAGATACAATGACCTCGTCTTGTAATAGTAGTACTCCAAATTACAAGACCCGATGAAATCGTAAAGTTTAGATCTCTCCACACATACACTAGATGACTGAAATGCACGAAAAGTAATTTTCGAGGACTGAATTATAAAACAGAAATTATGCAAGGACAAAGGGATAATTTCGGGAGAGTAGAAAATCAATTCTGATTTTTGGAATGAATAAAAATCGGGGTATGGGGGCCTATTTATAGATGTTGAAAGGTTGTGTCCCAATAGACACAACTGTCGAAAAGTTGTGTCCAAAAGACACAAACTGTTTGGACAGTCAACCGCCACTTTGGACAGTCAACCACCACTTGGATAGTCAACCGCCACTTTGGATAGTCAACCGTCACTTGGACAGTCAACCGGCTAAATTCTATAAGCACCGTACCACGTGTCACACACAGAAAATTCGGGGAAGGAAAAAAAATTAATAACATAAAATATATTATTATTATAATAAAATAATATAATTAAATGTTATTTTACCAAAAAATATATATCAGCTTGGCCCAAGCCCACGACCCGTGACCGTGCCGAGCCGACCGGTCGGACGGCGACGGCGCGCGCGTGTGGGCTTTGACTTAACCTACTAGCATGTAGGTTCTCTTCCCCTCAAAGACTATTGGTACCCCTTGGGGCTCAAACCCAAGTCCCAAACTTGAGCTATATAAGGTGGTTTATATCCTTCTAATCTTCCTATGTGAGATTGGTATTTTCCAATTTCCCACCTATTTTATTTCAATATCAAGTGGGTATCTTTTGGCCTTAATTTCTCATTCACCCTAAATTGATTTTAAGAAAATAAATATACCATATTAATCTACTCATGGAGTAGAACACATTCGGCCAAAGAAATCTTATTTTCGATTAACGGGACCCACTAAATTAATTGGTCAAAAGATGGTCAAACCAACTAATTAAAACCAATTTTTCCAACAATTTGTGCATAGAAACTATAATTTACAAAATTAAAAAAATATAAGTCAAACATAAATTAAGCTCTTGTTTGGTTTATCTAAAGTTGCGATTTTTGGTAAACTTTGATAAACATTGACAATATATATGGATGAGAAATTGAGAAAAATCGTCAATCACATGAAATGTGTAATTAAAAATGAGTTTGAAAAAATAAATTTCAAAAAGTAGAGATCAGAGAAGGGCTAAAAATGAGTTCACAAAACTATCATTTGAAAAGTTACGTCAAAGACGATGTCCTAAAAATTATATAATGTCAACATTTGCATTATACCAATTTAACATATGATCTTTAAAATGTTAGTTTACCAAATAATGTTGTCTCAGGTCATGAAAATGCAAAACGTGCTAGCATAATCGTAATGATTCCATTGTCATTTCAATACTAAGATCGTTACGGGTCAAAATGCCTACAAAACTTTATTTGATCAATGCATACACCCGAAAATGTTATAAAGATACTCGATAAGCTCGAAAATGCTTGTATTAAGATGGCCTCGCAATTTGAATGTGTCAAGTTGTTATTATATACTATGTTTAATGAGACTACATATATCAAGCCAAGGCTGCCAAGTCCTATCTTATTCTATTAATTATTTAATTACTTAAATTGAATATGTAAGTTATGATTATTTATGCGGTAAAATTGCAGCCGAGGTACCAAACCTTTCGTTTATTAGCAGACTTTGCCCAAACATTTTATTTGTGCCACCGGAGGTATCAAACCTTTCAAAAATTCGCACCTGTCCACGTCCACTGCGTTGGTGACCACCAATCCCCTCCACAACCACCGAGCCGGAAATGCCACCAATGCCATGGCAAATAATTTCCTCCTACATCATTGTTTCAAACAAATACACCACATCCTCACAAATTGAGCAAAATCGCAATCATTGGAAATCTGCCATCACCAGATCCACCAGCTTAAACGACCAAAAATGCAAACATGCAACAGTTTCAACGAACATTTTTCTGTCCTCTCCTGCATTTCGTTCTAGTATATCCTCTATATAAGACTCCAAAATAATGGT
>NC_036255.1:5016625-5022899 GCF_002742605.1 Olea europaea var. sylvestris | reverse complement strand
TGACCTAAAATGCAGTGCATTAAGGGTTTATTTGAACTCCATTTTTTTTAAAAAATATTATTCTGTGATGGTGATTTTTTGAAGAAAGTATAGTTAAAAAATTGAAAAAATTTTAAATTTACGTGTAAAATTATTTTATTAGGAACATAATTTTCAACCCTCTGTTTAGTTCCGTGAACATAAATAGTTCCAATGGATGCAAGTTTCAAGTAGAGGCATAATCCTTATTGTTGTGTTACTGAAAAGAACTAAACATTCAATGTTCTCGGAGAATAATAGTGTATATACAGTCTCCCAAACCCACAACCGTAATTTAATTCAAAGCTAATTAGCAAATAAAAATCAAGCTTTCTTCATTCCCAGAAGTCAACATTCTGACGTCAACGCGTTTCCCTGTACTCATTTCAATTCCTAATACTTTACTAACATTTGATTCAATAAGTAAGGAAGAAAAATGTTAAATAACCACTCGCGTCAAATCGAATAGATTAATTTCAATCTCATATATAATTCAATTGTTGAACTGAACATTTTCTATTTCTCTTGAAGACTAACCAATATCCCTCGAATTAATTAATTGGAATTTGCAAGGATTTCATTTTAGGCTTAGGCTGCGTTTGATAAGGAAAATTTTCCATAAAATTTCCATTTTCCATCTTTTTAGTTGTTTGATTGTATAAATTTTTCATGGATATCATCCCTCCCCCGCTAGGGGACCTGTTTTCCTTAATTACCCAGGTTTATTTTTTTATTTTATTTTATTTTATTTTTAGCAATGGGAAGGAATTTTATTCACAGTTGTAAAAAAATTATTCCTTTAATCAACAATTTTCATTAAAAACAAAGTCAAACGAATACCAAAAAATTTAAAATTTCAAATATTTTTTAGGTGAAAAATTATATTAATCAAGCACATTTAATTAACAATTTCGAGTAAAACAAGTTCTAGGCAATTCAATTTTCAAGTATGAGTGGGCGCGGTCCAATTTGGTTTGGTTCCATAGGGAACCAAACCGAACTGAATACCAATGAAAATTTTAGAAATAGAACCATTGGTGCCACAGTTAGCTATGAAACCGAATTGGAAATAGGTTCCAATTTGGTCCAATTTGGTTCTTTACATTGAAAATGTCTAAATAAAATGTTCACTAATAAAAAAATCTAAAGATGCTACCAACGTGATATTTTTAACAAAATATAAAGGAACCGAATATACTATTAACCATTGGTGCCACAGTTAGCTATGAAACCGAATTGGAAATAGGTTCCAATTTGGTCCAATTTGGTTCTTTACATTGAAAATGTCTAAATAAAATGTTCACTAATAAAAAAATCTAAAGATGCTACCAACGTGATATTTTTAACAAAATATAAAGGAACCGAATATACTATTCAACGATTAAAAGAAAATTAAGTATACAAATTTAAAAACAATATCCAAATAATTTAAGTTACTATCACTAAGCAATCATCAACTTATATAAATTGCATAGTACTCCAATGATTAAACAAACTTCCATCAAAATCAAAAATCCTATATTGAATTAGATATCCTTTAAAAATTTATTGCAACTTCTAGTTTTATTGGTTATAATTTGTAGAAATTTAGATGAAAAGTTTCGATCGGATCAATAATTAAGTAATCAAAGTGAAAACAAAATAAAAATTTTGCATCTTAGAAATGAAATTTTATATTGTAAATAAATTTATTTAGGTATAGATTTATCCAATATTCTAATTTGGCTTGAGAATTAATTAATCAAAGAATTATAAGAGGGAATGAAAGAATTAAAGAGAAAAAGGAAAGTGTTGGAGTCTAAAATTAAGAAAGAACCCGATCATTTTTATAAAAGTGTTGGAGATTGAGTCATATCTTTTACCAAAAATAAAAATCCTATGAGAACCGTCTGGTTCCTAACGGTTCCCATACTAGAACCGGGAGCCGGATCAAAACCGATCAGTTCTTAATAATTTGTCTCGAAATCAAATTGTTTTTTATAAAATCTGAAATCGAACCTACAGGTTCTAAACGGTTCCGGTTCAGTTCCGAAAAATAATGCCCACTCCTATTTTTAGGAATTCGTTTTTTTCCTTCCAAATTCCATCCTTCAAATCAAATGGACTCTCAGTAAATTTGCCTATGTTGATAAATTGAAGGAGAGGACATAGAAACACAAATTTTTATTATGCTAAAATAATTTTGATTAATTTTGACTTAGACTATAGAAAGTCGATATTTGGGACCCACCGACTTACTAGGCCCACAGATTTATTATTATTATTATTATTATTATTATTATTATTATTGGGTTAATTTCACAAACGGTCACTGAACTTATAGAAAAATTACAAAACGATCACTGAAGTTTAAAACTTTCAGTAACGGTCACTTAAGTATTGGGACGCTTTCAAAAACGATTACTGAAGTTTAAAAATTTTTGAGCTACTTTTGCGGCAATTTTTCGACCACTTCTGACCACCGATACCACCGGATTTTGATACCGTTGGAAAGCCTACAATGTCCTTTTCAATTACAACAAAAAATCTCCCCCAAACTCCAAAGGATTCAGCCAGAATAAACCCACAAAGTTGGTTACCCAAAAAGGCAAAAATCTGCCCAAATTTTCAAATTTTTGGTGGACTTTTGTGGCGATTTTTTGACAACTTCCGACCACCTAAGTAGCCAGATTTTGATACCGTTGGAAAGTCCACAATGTTCTCTTTAATTAGCATCCAAAATCTCCCAAAACTCCAAAATATTCGGCCGGAATAAATTCACAAAGTTGGCATCCCAGATTTTCATCTTTTTGGGATGCCGACTTTGCGGGTTTATTCCGACCGAATTCTTTGGAGTTTGGAAGAGATTTTGGATGGTAATTGAAGAGGACATTGTGAGCTTTCCAACGGTATCAAAGTTCGACTGATTTTTTGGGGCGACTTTTGTGGTGATTTTCCAGTCGAGTTCCTTGGTGTTACGGAGAGATTTTGAGTGGTAATTAAAGAGGACGCTATGGACTTTCCAACGGTATCAAAATTCGATGGTATCGGTGGTTGGAAGTAACCGAAAAATTACCGCAAATGTAACCAAAAAAACTAAAAAAGTGTTTTTCAATTATGGAAAAGAAATTATAGAGTTTTGAATTGTATTTTTTGAAAAATGTGTGGTTTAAATATAATTTTTTTATTGATTTGTGTGTAAAATATTTTATTATGTGAATATATAGTAAAAAAAATATTATTGTAGCAAATAATTTAATTTGTTAAAGAATATCAAACATGCTAATAATATCAAAAGGAGGAACGCCCGTTAATCACGGTTTGACACATATTTTCCAATTCCAATTCGTGAGCTAAATTAATAAATGATCGCCATAGGCGCCTCACCCCCACCGGTCCACCCCATTGCCAACAAAGAACTCAAACATAACACAACCTCAAAATCAAACACTCTCTCGGCACGATGCCATTTTCACTTTCAGGCGACGGAAATTCACATGGAACTCTCCGATGAGAAGTCATCGAATGCCAAGGTTTGGGGCATATTCAAGCTTCCATTCTGAATCCAACACTCCATTACGACATCGTCTTCTTCTGGTTTTACTCATCATAATCAGCAGCAACAGAGTTACGATAATCCTAATAATATTAGTAATAATTCACAGGTGGAAGGCCTAAAGGCTCATGGTTCCAGCTCGGTTTCTTCTGTTACCAGATCTCTGCTCCTAGGGACGGAGCCAGGAATTTAAGTTATGGGAGACAAAAATTTAGAAATTTAATGTACAAAATACCTACTTTGTGCTTAGATAGTTTGTTGCCGACAACGTGAACGAATAATTAGATGAATTGTTAAACTTGTTTCGATACTTTAAAACAAACTAATCAAATGCATACTTAGTGCTTACATAATTTTTTGTCGACAACGTGAGCGGGTAATTAGATGAATTGTTAAATTTGTTTCGATACTTTAAAAACAAACTAATCAAATGTCTGTAAACAAATTTGAACAGAAAATTCATTAAAAACTAAAGGTTTGCAACAATTAAAAATCATAAATATAATGTATAAAACCATAAACATAACATAATTAAAAAATCATAACATAACCAAGTATAAAATAAGAAACTGATTTTACAAATTGTGGTGGGTTGGTTAATGGTTGGTGGGCTAATGAACTAAAATTAAAATATTTCAATATTTTTTTTTTTTACTTTTACTGGACATGGGCTTGGGCATTAGTGGGCTATTGCCCAATAGTGCCATCCCTTCCCTCCGTCTCTGTGTACTTCCCACGCGACGTCGTCTTAAGCTCAATCCTTCTAGCAAGCTCTACTTTCCATGTAACACCTCTTTCTTCTTCGTCTGTTATTTTATGAAAATTTATCTTCAGTTGTTTTTATCGTACATGTAGGTATTTGATATACACTATACTTAGGCCGTCCAGTGCTGCCCCAAAAACTGTACCATTTTTCACTAAATCTTGTATCAAATTAAAATTTATTTCCAATGCTAAAACTCATACCAAATGAAGAGTTTTTAATCATTTTCTTTTCATTTTTTATTCTTAATAATTTATTTATTTAAAAAATATATTTATTTATTTACTTTACAAATACATAAATTACTAAATAAATAATTATGTTAAATTAAAAAAAATTACATCCATTAGTAAAACTTAGTACAATTAGTAAAAATAATATAAAAATGAAAATATTAAATCAAATAATAATAATAATAATAGTAGTAGTAGTAATTTATTATTATTGTATTAAAAAAATATATAATGATACAAATACCCTTCATCAATTATTTGGCAAATGGGAAAAGGGCAAATTTGTCTTTGCACATTTGGTACGAGATGGTGCACAAACTTCAGTGTCAAGCTTTTGCACCACCAAAATTTGGTATTTTGGCCTAGTATTGGAGATGCACTATTAAAATCAATTTTGTTTGACAAAACGTTTTATTTACTTGAATTAATCTCGGTTTGTGTATGCTGTTGACAAGGACAGGTTCAATTTTATGCTTTCCGTATGAGCTGCACACGGATGAGTATAAATGCATTGGCGGACCTATATATGGTCCTGGTGGGTCACTTGACCCACCAACTTTCAAGATTTTTATTTATTTATTTATTTTTTTTTTAAGAATCAAAAATCAGATTTGGACAGCAACGATAGTTGGACTTTTTTATTAGAATAGAATTACAGTGATGACCGAACAATTGAGAGAGTGAGAGTTGATGTTATTTAGTCATCTGCGATATTTAATTTGAAATTTCTTTGGAAGTTATTATTTATCATATATGTGAGATTATTTGAAATTCTTTGAGAATTGTTATTTTACATATATATGATATTTGTGGATCTACGACAATGATCATTTGTATATGTTCATGTAGTATACATAATTTTTTAATAACTTTTTAATAAGTTTGATCGTGCCCCATTAATACTAAATGTCTGCGTCCGCCACTGTATAAATGTATTTGTTATTGCCATTGGTTAATGGCTAAATGTTTTGAAGAGTTTTTTGTGACAAGTGCTACAAAGAGAGAATTTTTACTGGGAATGATATTGAGTAGATCTAAAATGCTATAAAGAACTCGGCATAAACTTTTTTAATCAGTGTGAATGCCATATAAACAATGTAAAGAGCCTTTTTACGAACCATTGCTATGAAAATTGGCCCTAAAGTGAAGTTCTAAGGGTAACGAATGGCTGATCCCACCGACCAGAGGTTACAGATGCACCATTGAGAACGATGATTTGTCAAGGAAATTAAAAGCATTTGACATTATTCTTTTGATATTTACTATCAGGCTTCTAACATCATTTATCTCAATAGGGTCTATTGTTTTGTTCCAGTTAATTTTTCAGGCAATCTATTCTCAATTATTCTCCCTCCCCTCCCTAGATTAATTTTTATGTTTTTTGGAGTAAGTTTACATCCTGTCACTATTAACATCCTCATTTGCTAAATATTTCCTTGGAAAATCCCTCTGTTTATGCGAATAAATTTCTGGTCTTGTTTTATTACTTCCAGATAAACCTACTTTCTCGTTGTTTCTTGTATCTGATTAGTCTAGTTTACTGATGTTGCTTCAGTTCCAAACACAGCACCAAAAAGCTGTTTAATGCAACCTCCTGGGGGTAGTTCTCGCTCCTGGCAAGAGTATTATAGCAACTCGTAATATTTATGTGTTGATTTCTGCACTTCCCTTTCTTTCACAATAATTTAGGGCGCTTAAGGATGCGTTTGTGTATTTCTTATTTCT
>NC_036255.1:5012729-5015910 GCF_002742605.1 Olea europaea var. sylvestris | reverse complement strand
GTAATTTTTTAGGCGATGATTTTGGCCTGTTGCCACAATATGTAGATATTATGATTTTGCTTCTTTGAGCATGGAAAAAATATATATATTTCGGGTTTCTTTAAGTTATGGCTTGCATTTCTTCATCTCTGTTAGTATAATTTGAACTTGTGGCCAAATTTATTTTGGTTTCCGTGTTGCGTATTTGGAAGACAATCGAGAAGAAAAAATGGTATTATCATTCTCTTGTTGGAAAATTCGGTTGCACATTGATGATTCCAATCTAGAGTTTTTTTACCACTACACTTGGGGTTCATCACGCACTATCTCATGGATCGAAGAATTTACTGACGGGCCTTCCATTTCTGTTTCGAAAAAAGGCTCTAATGAGACCAGCTCCTCCAAGTCCATCCATGAGGTTGGAAGGAGCCGGAAGGTGCTGTGCTCCCACCATAAAACAAGATAAAGATGATAATTATCTAAGCCAAAAGGTAAATAAAGTATGAGAAGTAGGAAAAGGAAGGGATGAAAAATAGAATAGATAGATAAATAACAAAGACTACAAGAAAGTTTTGCAACTTTTTGAGCAGTAACGTTTGAAGAGAGATTAAGTCTAAAAAAAGTATTGCAAAAAGCACGATATTGAAATCTGTGATCATCATAGCGATTCATGCTATTTCTAGAAAAATGTTCTAAAAACTACTACGAAACCATTGAGCCAAGGCCGTGATAGTGAACTCTTTGAGAAGATAAATATAAGAAAAAAGATTTGTCTCGATTCTATCTATATCTTTCGACATCTCATCTATATAATATGATAATAGTGGGTGGAGGATCCTTGTGTATAGTGGTATAGATCTTTGTTTATTTCTAGGAAGGTGGGCTACTTTCGTCTAATGATCATGGTAAATTCAAAACTTGTATATAATAAGTCAGTATAGTGTTCAATTGAGACTATATCATATTGAAGTGGGAAGACTGGACCAAATCAGACAGACACAAGAAGAATTGGTTTCATCCAACCAGTGTGAAAGTCAATTTCTGGTCAGCTAACTAAGAATTCAATAGAGAATATTGCTTTCCTAATTCTTTCTCGATATAACGATTTCTTGTAAGCCAAGAAACAAATAATTCGAGTCGTAAATACGAACTACTCCGTGGAGAATCTCTAACCAATAAGCTACGACTACGAAATGAGTTGGATCTGGTTTAGCGATTGTTTCAATGCTCAAATCAAGGGGGATAGTCCACTTATTCGATAGAAGATAAGCCTATATGTGTCGACTACTCTACTTCACTTCCTTCTTCGTAGACTTATTTTCTGTATATACTTGTATCTTAAATTGACTATCTTCATTTGTTGAAATATACAAAATTATGTTATTTTCCTGAAACATGCTTGTAACTGACCTCTCATAATACCACTCAATCAAATTGATAGGAAAAGAGAAATCTCTCTCCCCCTTCCTCTTTCCCATTTCTTTTAGATTCTAGATTTTAGAACTCCTTAAGTTGGTAAATAAATCTTGAGAAATTTCTGTGCTTAAAGTTTTGGGGGAGAAGCTCTGCGGAGAACTGGATATGGTCCCAACCAATGAAGCTAGTACCAGAGGAACTCCAAGAAATATGGGAGTTCGTGTTTGGATCATTCACCATACTAAACATTGTAGTCAAGAATGGAGGTGGTGCTTCAAACTCGTGCAGTCCTTTTCCAGTTTTTAGTCTCAGTGGGTTCGAGCTCGGAAACTCCATCACCAATATTCATCATTGCAACTTTTCCTCGAAGCTTTCAAGCTTGACCAAGAACAAAGTACCTTATTTGTGTATATATGATTAACAAGCGAAATAATACATGGTGTTAATCCAAACAAGAGTATATATTTGACAAAATCAAGACCCTTTAGTATTTCTTTCTTGATCCTCTAAAAAAATTAGTCTCAAATGTATAGTTTGTAATTTAATCTCTAGCATAATAAATAAATATATATATATATATGTATCGTTTGTTATTTAACATCCCCAGGAGTGTGAATGACTTTTGACAAAAAAAAAATGCTAAATTGATTGAAAATGTTGACAGAAGGACTAATAGTCTCTCACATGCCGTGGATCCTGCTTGAAAAAAAAAATTCCTTCCCCCTTTTTTATGGGGTCTCTGTCAGGTCAACCTCTCTGTTAGTGTAGCATGGTTCCTTTTGATATTGCGAAGAATTACAGAAAACTAACTTGGGGTGGATTTCATGTGAAAAAATCCACCCTACCCATCCCCTTTGTGTGTATTTTGGAGGGCTTTGTCCTTGTATCCCAAGAATGATTGTCTGATCAGCCTGCTTGACAGCCCCTCCAATTGGGGGAGGGGGTGATAAGCCCCCTCGCTGGATGAGTAGATTAATTCTTGTTTGATATATGATCATGTAAATGTCCTAAAAGTTTTGTAAATTTAGGCCGATTAGTCCATGGGTCGCATCTGATATTCATGGGCTTATGTTTATATATGTCTACTCTTGTTCAATAAAATTCTCAAATATATAATTTTTAATTTTAATTTCAATACCAAGACTTTTGTGCTCTTAGTTTTTTAAAGGAGATTATAATTCTTCCAAACTTACACTGCAATCCATTAATTCTCTTCATTATTATTCCCGTTTGATTTTCATTTCTAGCAAAATACATTTTTCTCTCCCTTCTTTTTAACCACTTCATTAAAATAATATTACACGTAAATAAAAAAAAATTCTTATTTTTCATCCACACATTCTCCATTAATTTAGTATTCTAAAATTCATTTTCTCTTAAAAATGGGTACCAAACACCTATTTAATATAATTTCTCTCAAGCGAGTACATAGTTGTGAACAATCAAACTTGTGTTTAACGTTAATAGAGGAGTGAGATTTATTTTAAATTTGCTTTTCTAACACCTTGTATAGTCTACTATCGGAATTATATATTTATTTTTCATCATTGGATCGAATTGCATGATAATTATGTCATCAATTATTCAACTTGCTGAATAATGAAGAAATCTAAAGCAACTTTTGCATGTCAAATCCCTTTCATTCAAACTTTCATAACCTTTTAGGTGCAATGTAATAAGTATCACATTTTTGCAGGACCAATTATATCTTGAGTCCACAAGTGATGTACAAAATGCATTCTTTCGCAAAAAGTTGTTCATGTATCACATTATTCTTTGATTTCGC
>NC_036255.1:5005749-5010430 GCF_002742605.1 Olea europaea var. sylvestris | reverse complement strand
TTTAATTTTGTGTACATACATGTCCTTTCCGTCCTTTTCTTTCGAATGTTCAATCATATATATGTATAAATGTAGAGGTGTTGATGAAGAGGAAAGGCAAGGGATAAAGAAGATGCTTGAATTGATATGTAAAAAGTAGATAGCTTTTTTGGGTTCTCTAACGTGGCTGGGATGGAAGGTTCAGCGAATCATATAATGTTATGTTTGTGGGGGGAAGAAGGATGCATCCAATTTGAATGAAACATTGTACAAAGATCAATATCTCACTGGCAATGGTACCTCTAAAATTCTTTCGAATTGTTATTACGAAAATTTGTTTTCCATCCTTAGGTGAATATATCTTGTTGGGAAAAAGATCCAAGATTTACATTTCAAGTAATGAACGTATATAGAACAAATAACATAAGAAGAAATTTGCGATACTATAATAATGCTCGAGTTTGTGTTTAAATAGTTTGAAATTATCTCACAAATTAGCACAATTTTAAAGTACGGAACATAAAAATAATAATAATAAGTCGTCCAATATCAAATCTCTTACAATGAATTTGAATCATCCTTCTTCAAAAGTTCTCAATAAGTTTTTCAATTTCATATTTTGCTTACAAAATAGAAAAACCTCAAATCTTCGAATTGACGCTGATATCACTTATTGATTTTTTAGTTCTTGCTTTGGATATTGTATGTATTTATTAGATTGTGACACAAATTACAACGTAAAAATCCTACAGTTCACATGAAATTAATTAAACATAGTATCAACTCAAACAATAAAAGAAACCATCAAATTTATTGCAATTGAAAAAGATTAAAGTCGAATGTAAATGTGCAACCACACACTTCTCTTCAAAACATCATTTAGCAAAGTCTTTTAACTAAGTCAATACGCGCAACTACTCCAATCATCCACAACATGTTAAATGCCATAACATAAAATTTTCAAACACTCACAAAACAAGTGACCTAAATTCACAATGGTGATTCAGTTTCCACCGTACACTTTCTAAATTCCTAATTCATAAGTCCCACCATACCAATAAAGATGCCAATCATGCAAGTCTTGAATATTTTTATTTCAATCTCACCCTTGTGAAGAAAAACTATGTGCAAAGAAAACCTACCCTACACTTTCTTTAAATTTACATATTTGTTCTCATGGGTCGTACTCAACACGGTCTGATTAGATGAACAAATTAACTTAAGATACGAATGATGTAAGAACTCAAGGGACTCAACATGTTTTTAACTTTTTTCGTCATACACATATCATGTTAAAGAAGTCAATAATACAAGTTTGAGTGATTTTTTTCCTCAATCCTTTATGGGGAAATATTAAGATCGAACACGTCATGTCCTGCTTTCTTGCTTTAAAGATGGAGGGAATGGAAATGGCAGTTGTTAGTTGTGGCAGACAAAAAACTTGTAACAAAACCAAGTTTCGCCATTCACTAAGCAAGTAGTTTTGCTCCTCCTTTGTTTAATTTTGTGTACATACATGTCCTTTCCGTCCTTTTCTGTCGAATGTTCAATCATATATATGTATAAATGTGGAGGTGTGGATGAAGAGGAAAGGCAAGGGGTAAAGAAGATGCTTGAATTGATATGTAAAAAGTAGATAGCTTTTTTGGGTTCTCTATACATTTTTGGGTTCTCTTAGATAATCTTGCAAATTATGTGCGTTGTTTCAAGTTACTTCATTCTCAATGGATTGGTTTGGTGTTGTTTTCAAAGATGATATGATCAAAGTTTCAGACGAGTTGGTGTCGGATTGTCGACTGATTTCTTGGGAAATCTTACAACATTTAGTGGCTGGTATCAGAACATGCTAGACCTAAGTCGTGAAGGACGTTGGGCGTTCACTTTTCTGGGAATTTTTATAGGTATTTTTTTGGCGTATTATTGAGCGTGTTTGGGATTTTAGCAAAGCACGAGTTCGACAATTACAGTACGGAAGCTCAGCTATCCTTGGCTTGTATAGTCGGACTTCTTGGCATCTGGATCAGGTGGTTCTTAGCTCGTTTTAATGGACGTGGTGGATCATTAAAATGGATTCCTTTTGGGACTCTCACTGCCAACATTCTTGCTGCTTGAATTATGGCTGCATTGGCAACACTAGAGAACGCAGTAAGATTCTACTCTGAGTGCATTTTGGGTATGTAATCCGAGACTCTAGCGGACAGTAAAATGCAAAGTCCACTTTCTTTTCTTTGTTAATATAATGTTTAATGGCGTCTAATTCACTTTCTTTTACTCTTTTTACATCCCAAATCAAAGAAAACATTCTGATACTGATAATTTAGTGCAGCATCAACACGAAGAATAGTCCAATATCAAAATTAAGACATTTGAACTTCCAAGCTATAGAGGAATATGTTATTAGATTCATTCAAATCAATCAGAAGATCTTTATCAAAACAGAGGGGTGATGTACTATTTCTGCAACAACTATAACATTGCATGCCTATACTATACATAACCCTCAATTTCATATCACTGTTTCCATTGCCATTAAATCTTTTCGTGGCTAATTGTCTTCGCTACCAGAAGCGAACAAGGCCACTGAGATGGCAGCTAGTTTCTTTGAACTCAACCGACACCTTGGAACCCTAGACTGCTTTGGAGCATTAGGATCCTTAACGTCATTGAACTCACGCATGTCCTCCACGTTCTGGAACCCAATGGTCTTCCTTGGAGTACTATACGCAACGTCCAGAGTCTGTTTATTCAAGCAAAAATCCCAAATTAATATTCAAACTCAAGTAAATCCCCAGGGGAAAAAAAATTAATTAAAATAAAAATCTTTAGGGCCATAAAATCTTACTGCATCTCTTATTGATTTTGATACTAAAACCAACCTCTTCAAATCCTCATGCTCGACTAAACACAATATCCTAATCTGCATAAAAAATACTCACCATTTTAGGAACACAATTTAACGAGACATTCTTATTACATTAACAACCATAATACTTTTACTAATCAACCATAAACAGTTATATATACTTAAAATTACCCATTTAAGCATAATTTTCTACAATACTGAAAGAACTGACTCAGAAAAAGGGTACTAACCAGAACGTGCTGAGGCAGGGCTTCAAGAACAGATTCATAGCACTGTCTCTTTGTCTGTGACAAAGCAACCCTTTGCCTCTCAAACGATGTACTCCTCACCAGTCCCACCCCATACCCTTCATTTGCTCTATTCACAATTGACTCACATTTCTTCCCCAACTCCATTTTTTTTTGCTATTCTCTCTCTGTACAAGAACAATCAGATTATCCAAAAAAAACCAGAACCCAAATTGAAATGTTCAAAAAATAGATTCCAACTAGCCAAAGACAGTCAAAAAATATATTTCACTTCCTATAAATCCTTTCCTGGCAGAAGTATATAATGATAATATATTAACGTATAACGTTCCAATATCATTAGAATGATAATATATTAATGTCCAACGTTCCAAAATCATTAGAGGCAGAGAGTAAATGGAGATTGATGTAACGCTTGTAGCGTAAAAGAAAACAAGAACCGACTTCCAAATATCTTCCATCTTTATGGTTTACTGTATATCACTCTCCTTTATATACAATCAAGTTTTCTCATTTAAAAATGGCTTTTTCAAAATTATTTTTCCTTTTTGGGTTTTTTAACAAGCAAGTATCATCAAAGGCTAAAAAAATCTGCTTCGAAAAGTATTTGAGATTTTCTAGAAATGACTTAAATTTTCCTATTTAAAAATGGAAAATATAGAATTTCTCTACCGTATTCATCAGTCTGGCGGATAGGATTGCCATATTCATCTGTCTGACGAATTTCTCTGCCGTATTCGTCCTTGTTCTGGGCCATTTCTTTCTCTTAATTTGCAACTCTAAAATCAAACATTGCACTGTCGAATATTTTCAATAGCAATTCAACTAGCTCTTCTAACTTAAGATTTTGTGCAGTATGCGACGGATCAGATTTGAGTTTATAAAGAAGAGAAAAGATTGTTGACTCGAATGGCAATGGCAGGAGAGGCTTACAAGTGTTTGCATGAAGTAATTCAACTGACACGTTAGGGCAAATTGTAATTTAGCATGGCAAAGTCCTATAACGACGTGTGTTTCTGTTGGCAATATGGATAAGATAAACAAATTGAAGGTTTAAAAATCATAATTTTAGTAATTTTTTTAGTTGAGTCAAATATGAGCCTTTTAATGTGTGGATAAGTTCATCCTTTGGCCCACACCCGTGATTAGAGGTGGAACCGCTAGTGGGCTTGCCTCGGTTGAACTCGTTTTGTGATGAGCCATTGATCGAATCAAACACATTTTTCATAGCTGGTTGGTTCTGGATTCATGGGCGGACTCATTTTTTGGACTTATTTCATGATCCCATGTTTTATTTAACTAAAAAAGTTGATAAAAATTTTAACAGTCATACTACATGTATAATCGAAGTTAATAACCACACACATGGAAGGGGATCCACAATGAATAATAAAAAATTGTAAACCCTCTCCTGTAAAGAGGTTGTCCACCCCGATTGTATAACTAGCAAAATTCAAATTTTATGTAAACTCAACAATTAATTTCGACCTATTTTATGAGATTGTTATCCACTTTTCAAAAATACATTTCATCAATTTTTATCTAAATTTACAACCAAAAAAAAAAAAAATTGACTTTCAACAAAACCAAA
>NC_036255.1:4989784-5004946 GCF_002742605.1 Olea europaea var. sylvestris | reverse complement strand
TTGAATTTGAATTCCATTTTTCATGGAAAATAATGGTCAATCAAACATGGCCTAATTGTTACAGACTTACAGTTCAAAGACTATTGATGTGATAAAACAAATAAATAAAAGAAAAACGAAAGTTATGTGAAAGGAGTTCAATTTTATTTTTTTAAATAAATTTGAATGAAGATAGAAAGACTCTTTAATGGGTCCTCATATTATGGAGGGAAACAAATTGAATCCATCTGGAAGGGCGTGGGCGTGCAATGAATATCCATTTAAATTGATTAATTTAAATATTATTTCATAGAGAAATATAAAAAACACGTGTAACAATAATTTCATAAAGTATTCCAGCATATGTTTTTTTTAACAAGTAATTAGAGATGACAATGGGTGGCTCTGATGACGTGACAATGGATTGGAATCATGGTCTAGGTGACCCTCCCCATTGTCATCCACACAAATAATTAAATATATCAAAATAAATAGAAAAATATATCTTTTAGAATAATTCAATAAAGCCAAATAAAAAATCATTAAACATTTTATGTTCCTTGATTTAGTATAGTAACATGTCTTCGCTTTATTTATTTTTTATACTCCTGACATTTATATTATATTGGGTTTAGAAAATTAAAGTAATATTATTATAACACCAATAAATGTAAAAATTTTGATATTCAATGAAATAAGCATACGAGGTTGTTGATAAGTAATATTTTAGTGAAAATGAGTATCGTCCCATGAGAAATAAACTTTAAATTGAATTTCACTGTGTCCTGATCAAACTCAAATGTGAATGTACCGATAATGATTTATTTGTTTATTTCCACATTATCCTAACGATTATGTAAGACTCTTTTGAAAATATGTATGAGAGTGAAGGATGGAATTCCAAATCCACGTATTGCTATCATATTTTCAATTCTTGACCCCATGATCTAACAATAGTCCGATTGTACAATCCACCTTCCGGACAAACCATTACTTAAGCGCAAATAATTTGTATCACAATAAAATCTGCATTGCAAAATGTAAATAACTAACATCAAAGTCTCAGTTCCTAATCCCCCTTCTCATTTGTCTTCTTTCCCACCATCTCTTTTGGCCTTTTTCTGTTTCAAGATGGCTAAGCTTCTTGAATGTTGCTTCTGCTTCCCATAACCGAGTTTTGAAGTATTTTTTCCATGCTGTGAACCTAAGCTTAAGTTTCTGAAGCTCAACACCAGGATGCAACTTTACCTGATCTGATGCAACTTGAGCCTGATCACCATCCTCATCGTACATGCCTTCAAATTGTTTGATTATGTGATTGGTTGAATTAGTTGTGATATGCGGCCCTGATCCATTGCTACCGGGCAAATCCAATGAGCCCACCATACTATTTCCATGAAAAAAACCAGTTCTTGTGGTTGTATTATCAGCATTCTGATTTTGATGTCCTGAAGTAGCATAACATTGTCCAAATATCCCAATAATACTTTCGTCTATGGGATTTTTCTTTGCTGCGGCGAGACATGTCTTCATCAAACCAATCAAATTACTGGAACTAAAATACTGAAAACACCTAAATTCAGTTTTTTTTCACCATCCTTAAATGAACTACATGAATATGTTTGGTACCGAGTACTTGACAAAACAGCGAACAAGATTTTAATATCTTTTTTCCCTAAAATCTGTCCTGCCAAAGTGGAGGCCAGTCTATCAGATGTCATAAATATCGTGTGCAGGAGAGTCGAGGCAAGCTAAAGATGAAGATGTAAACTAGACCTAGAAGTCACTTGTATATAAGTCAATTGATCTTGCCATTCTCCAAGGATTTCATCTTCTCCTCGTATTCTCACCATTTATCCTCCATTTTCTGAAGTTGCATCTTCAAAGCAGAGTTTTCCTCATTCTTTTTCTGCAGTTTTACCTCTATCCTCAAAGCTTGCTTTTGAAGATCAACAAGAGCAAGATGCTGAACCAGAATGCAATCCTAACAACAAAACTCATTGCGCTTTTATTCAAAAACTAGAAAGTAAAATGGTAGGTTTTTCTTCGTAAATTATGTATTTTTAGTCTACAATACCTTGACCTTGTTCAAAGATTTACTAAGCATATCTGAAGATACTAGAAATTCCATCCTATATACATATACCTTCTTGTCTGTGTCCTTAGGCAGGTTTCTGACATCTCTCTCATTCTCGATTTTTATTTTTTGTACGTGTCCTATGTGGTCAAAATGCCTTCGGGACAACCAACCTCGAATTCCTGCAAAATACAGTACACATACATAACAAAGATGCCGTGTCCGAAAACAGGATGATATTTTTGCATTCAACATTCTATTTTACCAGAATGCAAGGACAAAACTGCTGCACGCCTCTGTTTTATTGCTTTGTATGCAAAGTGCTCTCTAATGTATTTCTGTATTATGATAATTCCGGTTAGCCCCTTAATTCTGTACCGATGTTCCTTCCTTGAATTTTCACCGCGAAAAACTGCTGAGGCTTAAAAATAAGATGGAGTTACTATTAAGAGAAAAAATCTCACATCGATTAAATATGAAAACATATACCAATGTATAAAGAATTGGACTACTACTTTTAACAAGATTGACCTTTTAAGATGGAACCCTAAGTCTTAACATGGTATCAGAGTCCATTAAATTCCAACGAGGAATTCGATCCGAATAAGCACACGGATTTCAAGATTGAATGAAAATATATACCAACTTATAAATGATTGGACTATTCCTCTTAACAAGGTTAAGATGGGACCCAGGTTTTAACAGTTACCGGAAATAAGTATGACTATCTCCAAGACAATGAACTAAAGTCCACATTATATTTTTAGTGGATTGACTTTTAACAAGATTGACCTTTTAAGATGAAACCCTATGTCTTAATATGGTATTCGAGTCCATTAAATTCCGACGAGGAATTCGATCCGAATAAGCACACGGATTTCAAGATTGAATGAAAATATATACCAACTTATAAAGGATTGAACTATTCCTCTTAACAAGGTTAAGATGGGACCTAGGTTTTAACAGTTACCAGAAATAAGTATGACTATCTCCAAGCCAATGAACTAAAGTCCACATTATATTTTTAGTGGATTATGCTCTAATTTGTTCTTATTCTTATGAAAGCAATAATAAACATAATCAAAATCAAAATAAGCAAAGATAATTCACGGATTTATAACGATTCATCCTCATATGCCACCACATGCTTTCACTGCAATGAACCGTAAACACGCCTGAAAAAATACCTCTAAAATAGAAGGAAAATTAGCGTGACCGGTAGTCGATAGGCTCCACATAATCTAACATAATTAACCTCTATGGATTGTATGGAATCATTTCTGATCCAAAACTAATACAAATCACTACTTTGTACACAGTTTTCATATATTTATATATTTCTTCATAAATCATTTGGACTTGCACATAAAGGAGGGGATGGGGAAAACTTATGAACTACAGAGGGTTCTTCCTTTACATAATCATTAATACAGTAGGGATAATATGGGATTACATGATTGCAGTGCAATTGCCCCTCTTCTAAGCTTGCTGTAGTAGCATCTTACTTGATGGCCTCTTTAGCACTTTTGAATTTTCAATATCCCTTTTTGCGCTGTTTCTTTTGTATTCTCCAGTACTCTAATCTGTAATCATCAAACGTTTAGCATCAGAGAGAAACAAGGAATCCTTGAAACATAAATTCACCTGTTCCTCTCCCAATTTTCGGTGCGGAAAGACTGGGAATCAAGAACTCTGTAGGATAAACTTGCTCGTCTAAAAACTTATTCGGAAACCAGGAGATAAAAGCTCTCCTATTTGACAGTTGATTAAAGAATTATAAAAGGGAAAATCAAGAAAACAGTTAGAATTTAGCAAGAAATCGTTCCACCATACCCCGAATACCATTGCTGTCTACTAAAGCCGGTTCATGAATTGACTCAACAAACTTGAAGTCAAAAGGCAATTGCTTTCTTACCTGAGCTAGCCGCGCCCTGGACACCGAACGAACTGGTAATGCTTGGGCTGATCCTCTAGTTGCTGGATTTTCACCAGCATCAACTCCAGTGAACTGAGAGTCGTCGTCATTGAATTATGCACTTGTCATTGAGATTGGCATTAACATTGACAGCAACAGCGCATGTATTTTGGTGTCGTATAAATTTACAGATGACAGAAACAAAAATGTTTGATATAAATGATGGTGTTGGTGCAGGAAATAAAGGTGTATTTAAGGGTGGGTTTTTGGCTTCAAACGTGTTGTTTAGAAGCCTGTTTTTTGGCCTGGATTCAACCCTGGCCAAACAGGTTAATTCTTTTGGATTACTCAAGGTTCTGAAAACCTGGTAAAGAGCTTTTATTGGATTTGGAAAAATAGGATTGCAGTCTGCATGTGTCTGTATACTGTCAAGACAGCTTTGCTTTTGCTTTGCCTGAATTCCAAATTTCGGGTGGGTCATCTCCGGAAGTGATGTCAAGACAAGATATTGCAGTATTCATTTGAACAATTTTGCAACACATACATCATGGTTGATATTTCTACCATTAATTTTAACAATGCTAAAACAATCAATGATCTTGATTTTTACACATCATTAAATGTCAACAATGATGTACAAGTGAAATATACAAGTAGCTTAATTCTCGGGACTAACAAATATGAATAGTGGGGGAGATAGAATTTTGTAATGGGTTGAAAAATGTTTAGACATGTTAATTTTATTTTAAAAAATATCTATGAATTTTAAAACGTTTTAGGGCCTACCCCATGTGGCTCTCCAACTGAAGAAATGAGAGTAACAATAGAGAAATGAAATAAGAAACTAGAAATTCATAAGCAAAGGTTTATAGTGATGTAAAACGGGTAGAAACGGGTTAATTGATTGGGTTTTTTTATGTCCAATAATCTCGGGCGATGACGTTAAACAGTGTCGGATAGTCTGATTAGATTTCATAAGTTTCGGCAGATGATTGAAATATTTATCAACACATTCGATTAATTGGCTCAACCCAAAAAACAACTTGAATGTCGTTTGAAGCAACTTAATATAGTTAATGTTGCTCACAGCCCATTTACTTCTTGGATGGCTCACTTTTGTGTTCCGGCCCCTTTAACCATTAGTTGGTCCATGAGCCCACTATATTAGTTCACTACTATTACACCCTAAAACTATATTGGCCTCATTGTTGAATAAGCCGTGTGGGTGTGCAATTGGAGGAAAGAGGCAACCGACTTTTCTCTTGTTTTCTCTCTTGAGCCTTGAAATTGAACATGTCTTCTTCTATTCTTGGTTATTCAATGCAGCCATCATATTGTGTTCTTTGTGAACACATTGAGTTGAGTAACCCAAGTCAGAATCGCTGTTGAGTTGGAGCCATATTTTGATGTATTTAATAAGGTTGAGATTGATGAAACTGAGCCCGAAAAATCCACCATCGAAGCTCGATTCTTCAACAACCTCCAAAGTCAAGTCAGTGCAATGTTGGACCATCTTGAGCTCTTGAGGTCACTAATTGTATATATTAAAATATTCTTGTGCCCTCAATTGTGTTACAGCTATTAATTAAGAGATATTTTCTTTAAAGGTACATATTGACTCTTAACATATGTTTAGTTGTAATTACTGTTAGAAATTTAGAATCGAAATGTTGTGAAGATTAACGATCAATCACATTAAATTTATTGCATTGGATTACTATATTAAAGATAGAATGGAGTCGGTGGTTTTAAATCATATGGGGATCTCAAGCAATAAGTAATTCCTCATAATCTACAAATTGGTGGGGCTAATGATTAATGGCTATACCCAATTGTAAATCTATTAGGTCATCTTCAACGCTGCACCAAAATTTGCACTATTTTGTACCAAATTTTGCACCAAATCTTACACCAAACCAAAATTCTTCTCCACCATTACACTAAAACTTACACCAAATGAAGAGTGATTTATTATTTTATTCATTCTTTCGATTTTTGATAATATATTTATTTAAAAAATTATTTATTTATTTATTTTATAACTATATAAATTACTAAATCATAATTTCGTTAAATTAACAAATATATTGATTACTAAATTATTCACGTGTTTTATATATTATGTTAAATTGACAAAAATAATCGATTATATTATTAATTTATGATAAACAATTACGTTAAATTTACAAAAATAATAAACTTTAATAATATAAACTTTACATTAAATTGGCAATTACGTTAATTATTATTATTATTATCATCATCATCATCATTATTATTATCATTATAGAACGAAAATGACACAAATACCCTTAACTATTATCTTGAAAAATGAAAAATAAGGGTAAAATGGACATTGAACCATTTGGTGCAAAAAATGGTGTAATGAATAGTGTTACACCAAATATAGTGCAAAACTATTCACTTTGCACCATTTTACATCAAAATGATGCAAAGTTTGGTGTTGCATTGGAGCAATTTTGCACCAAAAAATAGTGCAAAATGGTGCAATGGTGCAACCATTGGAGATGCCCTTAGAGCATTTCCAAAAAAAAAACTCTATATATTTATAAAGAGAGTCTTATTTATAATAGAGAGCATTTTTAAATTTAGAGAGTATTTTTTGTACACTCCAACAAACTCTCTATTTTGGCTCTTTATTTTGTTTTTTCCAATGAATATTTAATAAAATTTCCACATTTTCAACAAACTCTCTATTTTGGCGATTTATTTTGTTTTTTCCAATGAATATTTAATAAAATTTCCACATATTTTATTTAAATATAATTTTCTATATATTAATGACCAATCAATTCAAATCTAATTTGAAAATTTTAAATTGTAGAGTATTGAAATTTGTAATGCATTAAATGAAATCATTGTACATTAAGAATGGAGAGTGAATTTGACTCTCTTTAAAAAGTTAAAATAGAGAGTCTCTTAGAGCTCCTTTTTAAGCATTGACTCTCTAAAATAAAGAGTATTTTGTATTTAAAGAGTTTTTTTGGAGATGTTCTCATATATGTCACTTTATTCTTCCATACTTTCATTTAACTCTTATCATGGTTAATTACATTAATGATGTTTTGACTAATTGTGTTGATGATCAACGAAATTTTTTTTTATGATAATAGTCACTTAAATTTTTATAATTACATTAATGATAACTCGATAAAGAATAATAATTTTAAATCATAGTGACATCATTAAGAGGGTGTTGGACACCAATTTTGTTAGAAAAATGAATTTTAAAATTGTAGATTGATGGAGAATGTGTGAATGAAAAATAAAGAAAAGTTTTTTATCTACGTGTGATATTATTTTAATGAATAATGTGTAGTTAAAAAGAAAAATGCATTTTGATAAAAATGAGAATCAAACGAGGCCTTTATCATATCACCAAATGTTGTTAGTTTTTAAGCCCGATCAAAATTAAATTCACATTATGTTTTCTCATTCGTACGTGTTTAATTCTAAATTTCAAATTCCCAAATTGTTAATAATAATAATAATAATAATAATAATAATAATAATAATAATAATAATAATAATAATACAACACAATGTGACTCAATGACGTCACATAGGACATTATTATTTTAAATCGGATGATCATTAATGTAATATTTTTATCATAAGAATAATTTCAATGACCATTAATATAATAACTCAAAATTAATGACCATTAACGTAAATAATCCTCTTATCAACCATTTGGTATACTGATCGTTTACCTCATCAAATAAGTAGCATCGTTTGTTTGGTAAAAAGAGTAATTTGAAGGCTATATGATTTTCAACTGGCTACAAAAATTTGAAAAACAGGTTTTTGTTTCTTGCAAAAAATTATATAATAGAAAGGAAAAATTGAGCTTTAGCAAACTTTATAAATAGTTTATAGAAGGAAGAGTAGGTGGATTTTCTCGCATCCATTCCCCATCACACTGTCGAAATAAAAATAAAGAGTACAACGATATAGAAATGTTTGGTACATGAAACCACCAATGAAGGATTGTGTATACTTTGCCGTGATAGTGTCCCACAAAATATGTGATTGAAATTAATATTTAATTTTGACTGTATTTATAAACTTCTATTTGGCACATATTATTTAAAACTCATTTTTATGACACGTTCTTCTAATAAAATAATTTTACATGTAAATTCAAAAAAAATTCTCATTTTTTAATTATATATTCTTAAAAATAATATTTTAAATTATTTTTAAAAAAATCTACGTCAAACTTCCGGTAAAATTTGTATCCAAAGGGAGGCTAATTATACAGATAAAAAGTGATTAATTCATGGAAAGTTGTCCCCTTAAATGGTTCCAAAACTGCATAGAGAGTGATTTTAGACCGAATAGAGTCAGTTATTGAGAGGCATGTTGTCGCATGGGATGGCATTACTGCGTACACTTTTCATTATGCCAATTGCCAAATCCCCCATTCTTTAAATATATGATAGCAAAACATTAGATTTCCTCTATAAACAATAATCGAATGACGTGGTATGGGAAAGTAAACATGATCTAACAATTATGTTATATGTATATAATGATTTATATAAAAACATGTAGTGAGATATGATTGTCTCGAAATTTCTTCAACCAAATAGAAAAGAAAACTTTCTCGCCTTTTTTAACACATCATTTGTATGTAAACCATTATAGAACTCAATTTTATACAAGTGACATTATTCCATGATCTAATTGAATTGAAGAAAATGTTGTTGGTGTCCGATCTTTAAGGTTACCTCGAATTCTCCTCAAAAGTGATTAAATGAGCTTAATTATGAGGTTTTCAATTGCACTAAGAAGTCGGACCATGGGACCTATGCGATGTGAATAGTCATAATAAGTCGTTATTTGAAAAGCACCATCATGGTCAAGTGATAGAATGTTCTCCAATGACATTGCACTCCCATGTCAACTACTCAAAAGGGAACAATGAATGTTTAGGCTACAAGTAACGATGAAATAGACAACATGCTACAGATTAAAAGTCATGAGTCTTACATGATTGAACTTCTCAACCAATCAAATCTCTTCATGCAGGATGGTGACAGCAATGACATGACCACTACTTACAAATCACTATATCATATGTAATATCCACTTTGGGAAAGCATTTATCTTTTTATCCTTGATGAATTTTTCTATTGTATCCCCAAATTATAAGACCTCTGTCTTATTGAAGATTAAACTTTCTCATGAGATAGGAGTCTTGAGTTCGAATACTTAAGAATACACAAGAAAGTCATGAAGGATAAGAGGATGGATACTCTTTCAAAACGGTAATACGTATGGCATAACGGCTTAAACGCAAAGGCTATTTCATTACAACGGCAAACAAAGTGAGGTCAGATACTGTAGCTTAAACAAGACATCGATTTCTTTCGTTTCTTTGGTCACTAGCCATCTACCGACAAACAAATTGGAATTCAGAGGGTGTCAACTCGTGTTGAAATGCCTATATAAGTACGAGCAACTACTACATCAAGAACCTCTATTCCTGACGTGAACGGCCGCGATCCCTTCCCTCCTTGACATATTCCAATTTTTTCTATTCAATTCGTACATCCAATAGCTATTTTTTTTTTCTTAATAAATTCCATATGAAAGCATTCATTCCCTTACTTAGGGAATCGTTGTAATGGTTCCTTACCCTTCAACTTAGAATGGAGATCATTGAGTTGATATCTCATTTGGGAGTTCTCTCTTTCGAGAGCCCGCACGCGAGACACTTCCTCATCCATTTCTGCCTGAACAGAGGCCCATGCCTGTTGGCGAGCCTGATCCTGTTCTTTTACCCAGTTGATGTGACGGTCTGCTTCGTCCAGCACTGCCATGATTTGTGCTCTTCCCTCCATGAGTCTTCTATGGAGTTCGGCGTTCGTCTGGCGTAGACGAACATTCTCGTCTTCTAGTGCCCGTGGGTCCGCCGGGGGGGCAGACTCCGGCTCAGCAGGAGGGACATTTAGATCAAAAGAAAAGGCGGCCGTCTCGAAGAGCTAGCACCACTTCCACCGTCTCCGACGGAAAGAGGAAGCTTTGTGCCCGAAGTACCTTCACCGGAAGGCATCATCTTCCAAATAAGGGAAGGTTCTCCGGTCAGCACCCAAAAAGCTATATATATATATATATATATATATATATACATGAAACTTTTCTCTTCATGTCTCGCATATAGGTATGCTTTTTTAAAACACAATCTATATATTCATCTTTGATTCTAAGGGCATTTTTGGGAGCGATTTTTTTATTCAAAAAATTGATTTTTTGACCGTTATTTTATTATTTCAGCCGTCATTTTTGACTTCTTTTCTCACAAGTGGGCCCCACTTTTCTCCTAACGATTAAAAAATCAATTCTCAAAATCACTCCCAAATAGGCTCTAGTTATAGATGATTGGGTTACATTGTGCAGCATCTCACCTTCGGGTCCCAATCTTGAATGATCGGGTTATAAGATAGGGATGACAAATATTTTCGTCCAAGCTTCACCCCACAACGTCCCCTTTTAAAATCATTCTATGTTAATGTTTTCAATTTTAATCGTATATAAAAATAGAGTAATAATTAATTAAGCGTGACAAAAATGATAATTTTTTGTCCCCATCGTGCTCTAATCCGACCATGACAGTTGCTATCCCTATTATACCTATACCTTGTTATAAGATCTTTAGAGCCTGTTTGGGAGTGATTTTGAGAATTGATTTTTTGACCGTTAGGAAAAAAGTGGGGTCCATCTGTGAGAGAAGAAGTCAAATATGACGACTGGAATAGTGAAATAACGGTCAAAAAATCAATTTTTGGAAGGAAAAATCGCTCCCAAACAGGCCCTTAGTTTCATGATCCCAATTATAAAGGAAATTAGGCCCACTATTTAAAAAAAAAAAGGAAATAATTAGAATAATACACTTAAAGCCAATCATGTCTTTACCATATTAGTTGCCACTATTTAAAAAAAAGAGAGGAAATAATTAGAATAATACACTTAAAGCCAATCATGTCTTTACCATATTAGTTGCACTCTTGGTGTGTCTTTGAACCACATTATTTTGAATAAATGTATTTCGAAATATTAGATTGATGGAGAATGTGTAGTTAAAAAATAAGGAAAGCTTTTGAATTTGCGTGTAATATTATTTTATTGAAGAATGTGTTGTTGAAATAATGTCAAATCACAATTTAAAAACATATTTTTCAACAGAATGCGGCTTAAACAGGGCATTAATATACTCGAATTCATCTAGATGTAGACAAAACAAAACCTCATCTTAAAATCAGGCAGTTAATATGCTCAAATTAATTCAAAACATAGGTAAACAAACCCTCCTCATCAATCTAAAATTTTTTGCTTCTTAACATTTTTATTATTAAAAAAAATTTCATTTGATGATGTATTTTATGCTACATTATCCATTTTGAACGATTCAAAAGTATGCTAAAAGCTTACAACGTGACCTTGGGCGACGTTTAAATGTCAAAAATTATCTTACATAAATTGTTGAACGCAAAATCATGATTATTAATTTTTCTATTTATTTCTTTTCCTTATCGATATCAATGTAAATATTTATGAAGTTTGAACCATGATTATTAAGTTCATTTCTTGTGGTCATTTTTAACTTGTTATTAAGAACTCTTCGTTTATCAAATTTAAATTCGAAAGATGTTTTTCAAAGTTTGTTGTCAATACTTTGAAAGATAACAAAAATCTCACCTGATGAGTAAAGAAATACAGCCATTAAATAAGCCAAAAGAGGTGACACAAAAACAAGAATTAAACTAAAAAAATAACTAATATATTTTGAGCTCAGGAATTTTGTTGTCTAATTTAGTTTATGCGAAAAGATAATGATACATCAGTTGTTTTATTGATGGATTACATACAAATGACACACTGTTTCTTGCAAGAACTTAAGGAAGCAACACTAAAAACTTTTATAATAGTAACCGTACTCAAAAGTGACATTATCATCAAAAAGTGTGATGGACTCATGATACTTTTTAACAATTAACTCCTTTAAAAAAATGACATTTACATCCATAACAGATAAAGACACTAATTTTATTTATATTATATCTACAGAAATAATATAAATAAAATAGTGTGAGATTTTTTTATTTTTTTTTCAATGTGACAAAGTATGTCACTTTAAAATTCCAGCAAATTAATTTATATGCAGGACAAATAAAGTGTTATATTGTGTCACTTTTTAATATAAAGCAAAATTTGAATTCATATTTATATTTAAATTGTCATAAAGACCTTGTAAGCATATCTTTAATTGATTAAAAAAAAAAATCAAATGAGATAGCTAAATGCGATTTTCTTTAAAAAAAATTGACACAACATGTTATTTTTAAATTTTAGCACCTTAATTCATACGCAAAGATATGCCTTTTTGTCTCCGCTGAATTGATTAAAAAGTGACATAGCATGTTGTGCCACCTTTTAATTAAATGTCACACAATCAATTTCAAATTGAATAATATATTTTGGCTAAACATTCAAATTGCTTATAAGAATCTCTTTTAATGTTAATTTATTTTGTATTGTGTTAAATGTGAATTAAATATTTAGGATAAAGAAAGTGACATACATAACTTTTAATTAAAAACGATGTCACCTTTAATGCAATAGTGAAATTGTATTTCACTTTTTAATTAGAAGTCTTACTTAATTTTATATAGCATTCTTTTACTTTCAAAATACATTTTATATAATTTTTCAAATAACCCTGATTTTCAAGGTATTTTTGTAAGTTGTCCTAATTATATTGGGTTATAACCTATTTTTGGTTCAACTTAACATTGGAGGACTAGGTAATGTGCTATTTGGTCCTCTATCTAGTTTTCAGATCCAAATTTTATTGGGCTCTTGCTCATCACTTTTGATAACAGTGGAAATTGCACTGGATACCCTAATTAAAATATTAATTCTAATATTACACTTTCACATTTTATATACCGAAAATACTGATATTTTTTAAGTAAAAATTCAAAAAAGAAGTCCGTGTATGCTTCCTACTATTTACGCTCAAACAACAGGATCACCACATCTTCCCAAAAACTTTCCTTTATCAAATCCCTTATCCCAAGCCATTAACTTCTTCCATTATTCATTCAAGTTTCCTTTGATCCTATGTGAATTACTCGAAAGAAATTTTGGATCACAACAACGATTATCATTGAATTTGAAAAAAAAAATACAAACTAATTATGGTAAATAATAATTCATACGAATTATTCTATCATACGGCAAGTTATCGTTGTTTCTAACAACTTTGATCATGTGTCTTTACCTTGAATTCTATATGCGAAAGAAATTTTAGATCATAACAGTAGTTCAAAAAAATATTGTATGTTATCTCGGAGTTCAACAAACCCACACAACGTTTCCTCTTCATGATTCTATTTTGAAATTTCCATGGTTTTCAATTGAGCGAATGATTAGGAATTGTAATTAATGGTGGGCTATTGTTGGATTTCATTTACAAAGAATGAAAGGAATTTATGGAACCGGTAATTTTGATTTACTTTTGTTTTATATCAAGTATTTATAAATTATAAAATAATGATCAGTATTTACTGAAATATTTTTATTTACTTGGTTGTATACGATTTTTTCCTAATAATATACCTCTATTATTTCATCCGCGGTTATGGTTATATTTCTTAGCCCCTATCCAGTAGAAATTAAAATTATAAATTAAAGTCAATAATTAATTTTAATAACGTATTTTACGAGATCCAAAACTTTTCAACCACACATTTCATCATCTTTTATTGAAATTTACTAAATTTGACTTTTATTCCTATCAAATAGGGGCTTAATAAGGTTGGCTCCATTTGTCCTTTCAAAGGAATTTCAAATATCCAAATTACATTTCAATTATAATCCCGCTGATATGTGTTCAAGTATTTTATATGATTAAGAGTCCTAAGTTATTTAAATTTTATAGAGACCACTGTATTTTTTAAGACATATATTATTGTAATTTATTAATTATTGGATATTGAAATATATTAAAATTTAAACAAGGTCTCAAATTAGAATTTTTGAGCACTAAGAACATCTCCAAGAATTTCTTTAAAAGTGAAATACTCTCCAATTTAAAGAGTCAACTCTTAAAATTGTATTTTAAGAATCTTTTTAAATTAATATTTTAGAATAGAGAACAACTCTTTATAATTAAGTACATTCAAAATATTCTAATTTTTCAACGCTCCATATATTCATGCGATTAAATAATATATAAAAAGAAAATTGAGTGAAATAATATAATAATTTGGAGGGAAGTCGAAAGCGGGTAAAAATAAAAGATAGAAAAAATAATAAATACATATTAGAAATAGTAAAATTAAGTGTTAAAAATTTTTAGAATTGAGAACAACTCTTTATAATTAAGTACATTCAAAATATTCTAATTTTTCAACGCTCCATATATTCATGCGATTAAATAATATATAAAAAGAAAATTGAGTGAAATAATATAATAATTTGGAGGGAAGTCGAAAGCGGGTAAAAATAAAAGATAGAAAAAATAATAAATACATATTAGAAATAGTAAAATTAAGTGTTAAAGATAAAGCATTCGTTGAAGTATTTAAAAAATTTTACTTCTTAAATTTATAGATACTTTCTAAATTATAAAACATGCTCTTTAAAAAAATATTAAATCTTTTGAAAAGGTTCTAAGTATAGCATATTACAAAATTAAAATCACTCTAAATTCTTGAGAACCTGAATATTTTCATTGTCGATTTCATTAAAAATATTTTAACTTTAATTTTTTAGAGTCGAGAATTCAATGTATTTGGTTCAACTGAACAAAAAATTTGCATTTTTCGTTCTTCATAATTTTTCTCCATTTCAAACACTTAGGGGGCATTTCTTTTGCCGTTTTCTATTTTTAATTTTTGAAAACGCCCAAAATGCATTTGGTCACTTGTTTCTGAAAATACATTTCCGAAAACAAGGAAAAATTTATAATTAAAAATGCAAAACGATTTTTTTTTTCCATTTTAGGTATTTTCAGTTAAAAAATCCAAAATACGGAAAACGCTCAAAACACGCCGTTTTTCGATTTTTTATTATTTATTTATTTTTTTAGGGACGCTCTCCAGTACTTTTTAAATAGTAAATTCACCAAATTTAAAATATATATTATCTGGTAATATAT
>NC_036255.1:4971620-4986805 GCF_002742605.1 Olea europaea var. sylvestris | reverse complement strand
GGGTGAATTGGGGTGGCTTCGAATATAGCTAGTTTTGAGTTCTTGAAATGTATGAAATTTCTGTGTTGCTTATAAAGAGGCACGAAGGCCTTCTCTTGACCTTGTGGCTTGACAAGCTTAGCTGGCATCATTGGGTTCTGTTAGCTTCTGCATAGCTAATTCCGAGTTCTTCAATTCAGAGCATGGAGTTTCTCTGTATTGCTTCTAGGAAGGTCTCACTTTTTATACACGACCTTCTCTAGCTCCTAGCCAGAATCTTATGTTTAGACGATGCTCGGATACTGATTATTAGGATGTGGCCTTTATCCTTTCCTGGAAAAACTTCCAAAATATCTTTCTTCTAATTAATTACCCATTTTGATGGCAAAAATAGAAGTCCTCTTAAGTCTGTTGGTATAAAAATATTAAAATATATACACACACACAAAAGAAAAGTAGTAACAGTTATTTCTTCTTTTTACCCCCTTTTTAAAACATTTTCTTTTACATTTTTAATTTAATATTTGGAGAAAGAACGCCTACTGAGGCTTCACCGGTAAAGCCGTATGTCTAAACAGTGCTTAATGTACATGTAGCAACGTCCATTATTCAATCTCCACAGTTTCTTGGTGCAGTGTCTTTTGAGAATTACATGATTTCAAGTACTGGTATTATTGCTTTCAGATATTGTGCGTTGGAAGTCAATGATGCTGACGGGTGTCAACGTACAACTCGCTGATGCATGAAGATTTGACTCGTTCCCATTTGCCAACATCTCTTTCATTGCGCGCAAGCAATCTAACCACCTCTCCTGCAATAGCACAATGAAATTAATCTCATTGGCAAAAATAACAAATTAATCTCATGAACAGAATTAATTAATATTAACCATCTTTCACAATTAAATGTGCTGATATGTGCACAATTTTTAAATATTGAGTTCGACGAATCTCAAACTCAAATTAAATAATATGCTCACACTTGAGAGGTTAATAAGTGTATAATTTATAGTATCTTACTTGATTTATGTATTGACAGGATGAACTTTTGTCTTTAAACGAAGAACACTTGAGTGGAATTAAGTCCTGAGTCGCACAGAGAAGCGCTGAGGCTGCGATTGTCGATGGTTTATACTCCAAAAGCTTTAATTCTGGAATTGAAAATTAAAACGACATTAGTCACTATCAAGCTTTTCATTTTTCTTTTTTCTTTTGAAAAGTAGATAATTACCATGTTGCGAATCAAGGATGATATATGAAGCTTGTTGTTTGAGAGCAACGATTAACGAAGAATCATCGATTTCGAAGAGAGGGATGAAGTAATTGAGAAATGAGAAAGGTGTGATGGATCGCATTCTCCGTCCTAGAGCCTCCAGAATGATAGCCTCCATTCCCTGAGTTGAATGTGCATCGAATTCAAAACCCTTTTGCCTCTGTTTTGATGGAAATTATGCATTAATTTTGGCATTCTTAACTTATACAATATTCTAATCATATGATATATAGTGTACCTGTAAATCGGAGATTGAATTTCCTAAATTGCAGTTGCTCATCTTCGAAGCGAGTGATAGGGTTGCAACTACCAGAATGCGAGCAATCCACGACTTTTTTTCCTGGATTAGTATCAAGTTTAATACATTGCTCACTAATACAAAATCAAATAATAGTATAAATATTTACTAGAATTTCTTGTTTTGAGAGGAAGCGGTCGATGTAATTGACAGAGAGGTAGACTACAAATGGATCTAAACCATAACACAGCTGCGCCTGAAAATATATAGAAAAAACACAAATCAATTAAATTTTTACACAAAAAACTAATGAATTTTCTTTTTTTCTGGATAATGAATTTACATTAAAGATTTGCGAGACCGCATGGTGTCAAATAAAGAAACGAAGATCGGAGGATTTGAAGGAGAGAAGACAAGCCATGTGATCTGATTCATTGGCGAAGAGAGCTGAAACGTCATCGTATTGCTGGTCTTCGAAGCTCGCCAATGGATTTTCAAGAGCAAGCTCCATTTTTCCTTTTGGAGGGAGGAGGAAGGGGATATGAATATACAAGTGAAGTTGAGTGCCATTTAAGCAATGCTGAAACAGGGCTGCATTATTTCTGTGTTTTTTTAACCAAGAAAAGAAAAAGAAAAAGAAATAAAGAAATAAAGGGTTTTGAATGAAGATTGTGTGACACGTGTCGTCACACAAATAAAAAAACAATGAAATTTTTTTAGGATTGTCACGTGATTCATAGTAGGCGAGGCAGGGTGGGACATTAGGTTGATTGAGTCGCCTTCTCAATGTGATTAATTACACAAAGATAATGTGACACTTCTAAGCTCATTCACGTGAGTTGTCCATTGAGTAGACTAATTTTCTAAGTATCAATGTCTCATTTATTATCCATTGAGTAAACTAATTTTCCATGTTCTTTATTTCCTAAAATGAACTAGACATTCTATTTGTCCTTCAAGAGTGTGTCCAATGAATCCCTATTTTTGTAGAAAATGGCTTGCACACGAAAAACTAATTTCTAGTAGCTGAATGCAACCGTACTTGTAGGTCGTGTGATTTTTATAAATGTATAGCAATGAGACTTAAACTCAATATTTAGGCCTCATTTAATTCCCATTTTTCTAAGAATAAAAATGAAAAATATAGTTGTTACAGGACCCACACAAGAAATAAAAAGTCAAATATGGTGACATGTTATGATTGATAACGGTCGTATTTTTCATTTTTGTGGCTAAAGAATAGGAATTAAATGGGGGCTTAATATATTTTAATATGATATGATCCATTTGTATAAAAATTAGATGATTAAATAATCTGTATCTATTTTATCTTTAATAGAACAATGAAATGATAAAGATCGTGACGAGTGTTCTTACCATGTGACAAGAGAAAAGTAGCCAACAATATGAAACTTTACTAATTCTTCAACTTTTTGACTGAGGACCTTCCTCATATTGCTCCTGAAGAATGTTAATGACTTTTGTATCGCGTTCTCTTCTACTTGTTCTTTCTTTCCATTTTGGCTTCACAAACATCTACTTTATTGTTCCGAAGGATTCTCTTCTTTTTATTGAGACAAGAAAAAGCCCTTTGCTCATAAGAATCCCACCATAAGTCTACAATCAATAAAAGAAGACTAACAACTTTTACTTTTTTCTTCTCGCTTTTACTTTGCTTTCTTTCCTATTCCCCAATTAAGATAATTGGGACAAAACGTTCTTATCATTTACCACTTTTTGCGTGTATCATCATTATCGGTTCAAATTTGATATTTTCACCCTTAGATCAACCTTTTAATACATAGGGAGGATTTGCAAACGGGTGGTGAGGGATAAGGACATTTTGTTCCAATTATCCTGAGTAATATAATTTATTAAAATTTTCATTTAATGCATAATGCCTTTCAAATTCTTATAAAATTAACCTATTATGAAGATTACCCAGTCTCATTATTTACACTTTATTCTTTTCGAGTTTAATTAATTTGAGATCTATTACAGTTTTAACAATTCGCTTGTGATCAAAATATACCTCATTATCATTGTCCCCCTTACATATTGACTTCATCGTCAATATTTCTTTCATTCAAAAGATCCCATACTCCATCAATGTCTATATCATCACATGAACAAGGAAGTGGAGAAAAGAAACCAAAGAAAGAGAAGCATCGAAAACTGACTTTAACACATAATCACTGTTCTCGAACTAAATTTGCATTCTCTAAGATTGTTTTTTATGCTTAAAATGGCTCAAGTCAAATGGTTTGTAGGATTTAACAACCCTTAGAAGAAGAAAGAAAATAAGCATTTGTGTTTTCTCCTTAAAACTTTAAGAACACTCAAAAACATGAATATGTAAAGAGACCTTTGAAAAACTTTCTCTATGAATGGAATGATTTCAATTGTTGGTGGTGTAATAATTGTGTAGAGGGATGGAATATATCTCATATATATATATTTTCAATCATACAGCACGAAAAGACCTCAAAGGTTCGTGTAAACATACATATTTTCATTAAGCTGTGGTAAAAAATCGAATCGAAAATTTCAAATCTAATGGTCGAAACAAAATCGAGTGATTGCTCCGGCCAAGGTTTTGGCCTCGAGTTATTGAAAGTGAGCACTCGTCCAACGCTAAGCCTGAGAACTCGTCTAGGCCAAAATTTCAACTCCAGTTTTTCTTCTCATTTTGTTTTCGATATTTTCGTACTTACTTTACACACCCATATGGATGAATTATCATTCCAATACACTCATTATTATAAATTGAACAACAAATTACAACAACGGGTGTTCCCACGACGATTTCACCAATTTTGAGAGTTCACGGTCACAAATTTCATTTGGATTTTTTGCAAAGGGAATTCAACTTATGCTTCGTGTGGCTATATTTGGAGCATGACTCTACACCATTTGTAGAGATCTAGAGTACAGTCTTAAGTAAACTTATTAATAAAGTAATATAAAACTTGAGTAAGAGTCGAACACAAGGAGAATATGACACTTCCGTCTAAAGAAGTAAAATTCAGGGAAAAAGGGGGGGTATATTAGAGTTTGTGAGTGAATGTTGTATAGTGATCCTTTATCAAGAAATAGTAAAGGGCAGGCTTGAAATGATAATAAGTGGAGTAAGAAGAAACATTTGCAATGATAATATAAGTGTATGCAGATAGCAGCATCATTATTATTTCTGAGTGAAAGACAATACAATATAGTGGGCCTATTCTATTTGCAGGACACATACTGTAAAAAAATACATCCCATTCTTGGTTTGTGGGCATGCAGCGTGAGAGACTCACCTACTACGAAGTAGAGATTTGAACAAGTCGAGTCGAGATGGTTCGCGAGTCGAAACTTAGGGCTCGAACTTCACTTGAGTAAAAATGATTTCAAGCTTTTTTTATTCGAGCCGAACTAAGCTTTTACTCGATCAAAAAATTTAGGTTTGCCCTGAACTTTTGGCTCGAACCTTATTGGGCTGAGCAAACTCTTTTTTCATAATAAGACACAGGCATCAGCTGATGCCTGCAAGGTCTTCAATTTATTTATTTATTTATTTTAATTCACGGGCTAAAAACTCGAGCTGGCTCCTCAAAATGGGGCTCTGACTTGGACTTTTTCAGGCCGAGCCACAGGTAACCCTAGCCGACGAGCCAAATTAACACCCTATACTACACTTATACAATAGAATAATATTAAGCTCCTATTTGGTTCAACTTAAAAAAGTGTATTAAAATATAATTTAAAGTCGATATTAATTTATTATAACCATATATTTTATGATATCTATAACTTTTTAAACATATGTTACATAAATTTTGAAAAGAACCGATGGAATGTGAGGCTGAAAAATTGATAAAAATTGTGAATCTCATGAAATGTGTAACTAAAGTTGAATTTGAAGAAAAATAAATTATACAAATTGTGGACCAAATATGGACTATTAAATACATCTAGGTCATACATAACTCTTTGCATGTTTAGTATGTTGTACTAATTTTTATTTGAACTCGAAATTGACAAATTTAATGCATTTTTAAAATTTTTAATTATGTTGAGTTCTATTCAATTTACCATATTAAACGAAAGATGGTATCCATTATACACCACCACCAAAAACTGGGCACCGCCACAACAATGCTTCAACCATCACGCACTTATTTTCATCAACGAAATCACTGAAATTCAGCATTGAAAGGAGCATATTTTGACTTTGAGGAGACATCGATTTCAACTTCTTTGAGGAAACTCAAGTCTTCCTTATCATTGGCGACAGCGGCGGCTGTGGTGGTGGTGGTGGTGGTGGAGGTGGAGAAGGTGGGGTGGAGAGAGGAGAGAAGCAAGAGTGAGGTGGAGAATGAATCGGTTCAACATTTTCTAGAGTAGTGAGTTTGACTTGAATCGGAGTTTGTGGTGGTTTTTTGGAATGGATATGGTGGAAGCAGCTGGTGTGGTGATTGTGGTGGGTACGATTACATATTTTAATTTTCGAGATTTGAGTGGTGAGTTTGGCTTGGATCAAAGTTTGGAGTGGTTTTTGGACTTGATATGGTAGAAGTGTGGTGATGTTGATGGTAATAGTGATGGTAACGAGATGGTTGTCAGTTTGAATATGGATTGTAATTTTCAAAATTGTGATTTCTTGTGGTCGTTTGTTAGTTTGGGGAGATTTTTTGTACAACTTTGCTATGCCAACAGAAAGCGTTTGACACTCTTTCTGATATTACACACAGAATAGGGGGAAGGAAAGCATTTTTTATTGACGTAGGTCCCATGCACCATGTGAGTGTTGATCAGGGTTCTGCTAACCCTTTTTGTCAACTCAGCTTAATTATTTTTTATAGGAGGTGGAAGCAGGAATATAAATGCAATGATTTGAAAAGGTGGTGGTGATGACTAAGATGTGGTGGTGGCCAGTGGGAAATGATAGTGAATGGTTTTTGTAAAATAGTATAGTGTGTCAAAAACAATCATTGTAACTTATTAAATGTAGAAAATTACATGTAAAAAAAATTTACAAAACAATAAGATATATAAAATTACATAAACTGTAATAAAAAAAAATATCAGATTTGAAGCCACGCTTGTTTTTTCAAATATTTTCTAATTCACCTTATCTTATTACTTTCCTAAACCTAAGCTAGATACAATTGGTGAATCTTATGTGGTGAACCCCATTTCAGCATAGCCCATAAGTGGTACTTCAAGACAAATTACTTTTTTATAAATATATTTTTAAGATTATTTACAATATAAATTAGAAATTTATTTTCGAAGAATCGAAACAGTTATTCTGTTCAATCTTAGATATTCTCAATTCATTAGAACTTCTGCCCTATAAAAATTAAAAAGAGAGCTCTTCCATGATCAATATCCATCATAGTCGAAATGTGGCCATACGTTTATGAGTTTGTAAAGTGGAGGCCCAATTAGTATGTCCCTTATATAGCATATTTGGGTCACAGAATTACTCTCCAACCATCGAGAGAAGTCAGAAGAGAAAAAAATCATAAGGTGCATAGTTTATAGTAATTCAAAAGTGAGATGTATAATCTAAAAATTCAAGATTCAGGTATATATATAATTAATTAAATATAATAAAATCACAGTTACAAAATTAATAGTCACAGATACATACTTATGTCACAACTTTTTTACTGGTCACATATTGTCAAATTAATTGGTTACGAATTATTTCGATGTCACAAATTAAAAAATTTGTAAGTCATAGATTATTTCGAAGTCACAAATTAAAAATTTTATAGATCACAGTTTATTTCATTGGTCATAAATCAAAAAAATTACAAGTCACGATTTACAATTGATCAGGTATTTTCAAATTTGTTGGTCACAAATTATTAAATTTTAATGTCACAGTTTAATACTTGGTCACATATAACTAATTGGTTCACCGCCACCAACACTATTGCCACCGCCACTTGCGACTACCATCGCCAGCACAACAACCACCACACCACTACCACCACCATCACCATCCGCCACCACAACCGTCAACATCTCTACTTGTACCTCCAACAAATCGCCGCCAGATCCACCATCGTCGCTAGATCCAAAAACTCATAAAATCTCCAAAATGCAGATCGATCAGATCCAAAAGCCCAAATCCCTCCCCCTAAAATGCAAATTAATCCACTACACCACTGCCACCACTGTCACACTACCACACAATCGTTTTCGTCCATAGATCCGCCTCCGCCACAACAACCACTGCCAACAACAACAAAAATGATCACCTCTACACAACCGTCGCTTGTACCACACAGCCTTTGCCTTTACATCAGATAACCACCCACAAATTAGAATATCTACACGACCACAGCTTTATCAAACAATGAAACCCCAAACCGTTGCCTGTACAGCAGATAACTACCCACTGATCAGAATACCTACACCACCACCGCCTTAACAAACACTGAAATCCCATACATGGGCTAACCTACTGGCTTCAACTCGGAATCATGAACTGGTATTGCTTGAGATAGGCATATTGGATAGAAGAAACACCACATCCACATTGTCACCATACCCAAAAGAACATCCACGTCGTTGTCGCTACAGCGACGACCGTAGCATGCAAAGAAGCATTCACAACGTCATCGTTGCGATGATGACTGGAGCGCAGAGTCGCGCCCAGCGCCACCACTTTAGTAGCGTTGATGCTCTGCATTCGGAATAGCTCGTTAGAGCTCAACTCATGGTGGTGTATCGATCGTCGACGCTTTAAGTTGGCACTCTATCGTTCGACTAATGACAGAGAGCATAAAGATGGCAAAGGAGAGAGCGAAGAAAGATAGAGAGAGATTTAGGTTTTGCACCTGATTTGTGAATAATAATCTTTTAAGACCTGCAATTGTGTAATTTCCAAAAGTCAGAATGCATCCGTTACGAAGTTTTAAGGTTTCCAAAGTCTTGGGAACATTGACACAAATAGAATAAGAATTAGACATCTTATAAGCAGTATTCTTTTAAGAGCTTTTAGATGTTCACCTGTACTTTTTAGAGAGAGAGAGAGAGAGAGAGAGAGAACATTATTTTTTGATCGAGTGTTGGAATGAAATGAATTCATTTGAAAAAGTTTCATCCTCTACCTTCAAGTCTTGAAATTATGTATTTTAAAATATAGTATTTCGCTTTAAATTACCAGCATTATGAAGTTTTTATTTTGCCACCTCTCCTTAACTCTTTCTGTCATTTGACAAAATATATAAATAACTTATTATTTGTCAAACTTCATTTTAAATTATACATTTCAATGGACGCACAAGATTATTTACTTATTCACAACTCATTTATACCAATTTATAAATGAATCTGTTTGGAAATTATTCCCAAATGGAGACTAAAATGTCCATGCTCTTTACTCCATGATCATATTAATTAAATTTTTATGAATATTCTATGTTATTATTGATCTTAGGTCTTAGGTCGTGAAATATTTTTATTGGAAAAAAACATAAGTCAAATATTAAGCCCTTGTTTGAGCCCCATTTTGAGAGAAAAATGAATTTACAAATAGTGTATTGATAGGAAATGTGTTGTTAAAAAAGAAGAAAAAGTTTTAGATTTGCGTGTTATATTATTTTATTGAAGAATGTGTGGTTGAAATAATGTCAAAACACTATTGAAAAATACATTTTTCCTAAAGAATGAGGCTCAAACAAGGGCTAAGTATGCACCAAATTAATTTTCAACCAATAAGTTTAAAAATACGAAAGTCAGGCTTTAATTCTAAAAAATAATATTCTCAAATTAAATTTATCTACTCACACCCACCACACCAAACAATTGTTCTCCACTAGGGATGATAGTGGGGCTGCCCTACCTCGCCTCATCCAAAGCTCGTCCCACCTTAGATGAGGCGAGGCAAGACGCAATGTGGGGGATAGGGCGGTAGCTTGCCCCATTTATTTATTTTTATTTATTTTTTTTTTTTTTACATTTTCAAAATTTCAAGTTATACTATTATGAGAGAATAAAAAATAAATTCTTTTAATTTAATCAAAAGAGTTTGATAGTTGGTACGTGTTCAAAAATCCTAATTTTTCGCACATTTCTTGGAAGTTTTGAACTTTGCCAGATTGCTTGGCATTGATCTTGCAACAATCAAGGGCTTGGTTCAAAAATTTTCATGAATCTTTTAATAACAAAATTTAGAAAGTCTATTAAATGGGTTGACATTATTTTATGAATCTTTTAATAAATTTTCAGAATTTTTTATTTTTTTCTCTTCACGGGATAGGTTCGGGGCGGCCCGCCCCGCCAACCTGTTCGGGGCAGGTTTTTGTCCCCATTTGGGGTGGGGCTTTATCGGGGCGGGGCGGGGATCACTATTCTCCACCCCACACCCACCCTTGTGCACCCGCTCGTGGCCATCCTTTCTTACAAATATTGGCATCTACCCGTCGATGACTTCGTTAGTGGCGAACTGATCAGCACTCAATGGAGAATAAACATCACCCACTCAGATAGTAGAGATAGAGGGAAAAACATAGCCACCATTGGAGAACATCGACTAATAATCACCAACTGACCATATTCTTCATCCGCGACTCAATACTGCTGGTATAATTTAAAACAATTTTTTTGAAAAACAATCCCTAGTGTAATTCGCAAAGTGCTTATTGGAGCAAAATAACTTCAATTTTCATTTTCAAAATCTGGTTAATTGAATTTATCACTAGTTAGGATAACTGAATTCCGAGAAATCAATGGCATGACAAAATCTCTTGGATTTATGATGTGTGACCTAAGCATTTTGACATATGGCTTGTAACCAAATCAAAAGGGTTGTGACCAAATCTCTTGGATTTGTGATATATGACCAGAACCAATGGTCTACCTGTGACATGTGACCTATGTACTTAACATGTGACCCATGATCCGATTTAATGGCATGTGAAGTAATCTCTTGGGTCTGTAACCAAATCTTTTGAATCTGTAACCTATGCATTTTGACATGCACCCTGTTATATGTGACAATGACATAATCCAATGATAGGTGACCAAATCTCTTGAATTTGTGAGCTAATTCAATGACCTATGACCAAATCTATTGAATAGGTGACCTGTGGCCTGTGTAGTTTGACAAGTCACAGATTTAAAAGATTTGATCATAGAAACTCTATCGGCTGGGAATGTAAACCCACCATCCACAACTCCAACTACGGTCGAAACTCAATCAGTTAGCCAGACCACCACCATTACCCCTATCTTGAAAATGCTCCCTATTGCTGAAACTCAAACGGCTGAGAAGGCAACCGACCCTACCACCAACACAATCTCCATAATTCAACCTACTATTGAAACTCAAACGGATGGGCAGGCAACCAATCATGTAGTATTTTCATCATTATGATTGAGATAAGATGGATTAAAATTAACTAAATTAATAAGGAGATAATAGTAAAAATTAAATAAGGTGATATTTCTGATTTTATGTTTGTATATAATTTCTAAAAATGAATATCGATTTTTTTAATATTTAAATTTGTCTGATAAAATTATTCAATATTAGAAATTTAAATTAGGAAAAATACATATTTTTATTGGAAAAAAGAAACCAAACATATTTTCTTAAAAATCATATAATTCCTCTATATCCTTTCACCCTCCTTGAGCACTATCACATCAAGAAAAGTTTGTTTTTATTTTAAAACTATAATTGACTTGGTGCAAAATTTACATTTCATCCGTTCTTTTTCTTATTTACATAGTTTTTCAAATGATTTTAGGTTTGTGAATCGGATAACTAGAGTAATGTTTACCCTTTTCAAGGCTGGGCCTAAGCCAAAGCCAAATAAGCAATGGCTTAGGGCCTCACATCTAATTAATGGGGGCCTCCAAATGAAAACCATGGTAAAAGCTTAATTAAATTAGTATAAAATTAAAAGAGGGATTAATTAAAATTTTATTTAACAATATAGATGATTAATTACGAACTATCAAACAAGTCTAATATTATTATGGTAATATGATTTAATTTGAAAAGCAATATTACACATTCAGTAGTTTACTTTAATAAATTATAACTTAAATTTGACTTATCCAAACTAAATTTTTCATGAGTCAATAATCTCCATAATACGATTTATCAAAAATAACTTGAATTTGCTACTTTATCTTTTGAATCATCCCAAGTTTTTGTTTAAGATGTAAATATATTTATTTAAATATTTTTACACACAAAAATTTTTTTTACGTTCAAAGGTCTCATAATAATGAATCGTCTAGGGCCTCAAAATTCTAAGGACCGACCTTGACCCTTTTCTGAACTTGTAATCATATTTGCTGGTTTGACTGCATCAGATCAAGTCTTAGAATTGCATCCGACCTTTGAGAAATTGTGTTGATTACATTTATTTGATCAAATCGGTTCTATCAAACTATTGTCAGAGAACTGACCTTATTTATGCAATAATAGATTTTAAACTCTCTTGAAAACCTATCACATCACATCTCGTAGGATCAAGTTGCTTAAATCGTTAGCTCTAAGGATCATGCTACTTGTACATTGTCTTTTACATCATTTTTGATATTATTTCACGTGGCGATATATGATTGGACAATTTGTTGAACTCAACACACTTTTTCGCCAAATATATTTTGGGTTTGTAAAGGATGACAAACTCTATGTAATCTATATAATGTACAAGAAGCAATAATCACGCTAAACGCTAATTGAAAGTCGTCAATTTTCATCTAAAACCCCATTTGGTACCCCTTTTTTTCAAAATGCATTTTTCTCTCTCTTTATTTCAACCGCACATTCTTTATTAAAATAATATTATACGTAAATAAAAAAAAATTCCTTATTTTTGAACCATACATTTTCCATTAATTTACTATTCAAAAATACATTTTTACATAAAAACATCTCCCAAACACCCTCTAAAACTTAATTTATTTTACTACCGTCGTAAGGTAAGGCAATTAATTGTTAGTTATTGTCCAGGCTCTTGCATTATGGCGCGGAGACTTAGGATTTAGAGGATATCAGACTTGTTCAAACCTTTAAACGAAAATAAGCGAGAAGAATTAGTCATCCCCATTATTAGAAAAATAAACATAAATCTACATGCACAAACTTAATATTCCACACGGTCTCTTACTCGGTTAACGCGTTCCAACTCAACCATATATATATGCATGTCGGCTCTCTAAATTCACCATCATTTTCATTGTGATCCAGAATCTCGACCACTAGTTAATTTTTGTTTCAATTCAGTTTAATCATTCACACGTACACTGTACACATGGCTGCCACCGCCGCCACTCGCGCCGAACGGCTGCCACGTTTGATTCCTAAGAGAGGACAGGTTCTTAGGAATGTTGTAAAAACTGTATTTGCGTGTTTCCGTTTTAGGCAAAGGAAACGACGTTATTCTGAAAAATCATCGGTGGTATATGCATCTTCTTGTTGATTGAACCGGAAATGACTGGAAGTAAGTGCTATAGAGAAATCGACCGGCCGGTTTCTGTCTCCTCCTCTCTTTAATAAAATTTAAAGAGACTTCAATGTGATAATGTGTTGTAATTTATAGGTAGACTTTATAGCTGGAATGAAATTGATACATCATGTAATAGTTTTATCTGATCACATGAGAATGATAATGATGTTTTTAAGAATTGGATAGAAAATACTTCTCTATTAATAAAATTAGAAACAAATTGATCAATTATATTAAGGATATTCTCTTAAAAAATCACAGCAGCATAGGCTTTTACAGTGTCTGCATCATGCGTTGTGAATCAGTTCTCTAAACATACAAAAATACTAGAAACATAAATGATTCCCGTACAAAATTGTAACAAGGCAACGCTTGTGAAGCAAAAACAAAAATCTTGCAACAAATTATAAATTCCACTGAACTATGTATATTTTGATGTGTTCTAGACAAGTAAAAATGTTATGCAGGCCCTTCTTCACGGGGCCATGAGTCATTCAATCGTATACGAAAGCGACTCTGCCATGCATTACGTCGTAATCTGGATCAAGCTTCCGCTGCCAACCCTACAAATAAAAGCGATTAAAAAAAGGAAGAATTACTACAATCCCACAACAGAATTTGTTTATTCTTCAAATAGAGAGATGTTATGTTATGCATAAAATCAGGACATAGTAGCTCCTTCAACATATAGACAAAAGGTGGTGAAGCGGCAAGATAGAACAGGCATTAGATTTGCGAAGGATTAAGCTCTAATCCCAAATTCGAAAGCAATGACAGAAAAATGGAAATCAGAAACACGAAAAGCACGCACAGAGGTTTGAATGGTTTACTCTCAATGCGTGAGTGTAGTGTATCACTATATTGAAAAAGTGTACAGATCCCACGTGTCTCGTCACAAAAATGACTATCCTCTAAAATCCTTAATATAAATATATGGTAAGAATATTATGTAACTTAATATACGTATGGACTACATAATATAACATGTGATCCACATTCAAGAAATCGATGAAATGTGAAAATACTATTTGCTGTGTTCAAGAACTAACCTCGTGACTGAACAAAAAATTTTCTTTCCATGAATATTGTGAATCACATATGTACCACAATTACTAAAATTTTATGAAAAGACTACCTCAAGAACCAGAACTGTCACCATCACTGTGCAAACATTGCCATCAATGTTTACTTTATGATGCCTAGCTTGCTCAAGCAATTGCTGCACGCACTCAGCAGGATGGACCAAATCACCTTCTGCAGTCCCCCAAAAATCAAATGACTCTTTCACTTCCTGTTAAAGCAAAGAAATCAATGAAAACCACAAAATTTGTCAAAGACCATAGTAAAATTGCAAGGCAGAAATGACTCCTATAGTCGACTCCAACTGCATCTTTTACAATCTTTATCTATTTCAAAAATAAGTGGTTGTGTATGAAATTCACCTGAATGAAGGCCTTTGGCTTTGGGCAGCTCTGTTTCTTTGACAATCTTAGTGTGCACTCTGCTGCAGTTTGGCCATCTCTACTAGCAATGGCCTTAAAGAAGTCTACTAAATTCATCCTATCATTCTTAGAAAGTTCAGCTATCGTGCCTACATCAAGGAATACGACCTGAGGCTTTGATTTGAAGAGCCGCTTACAAGAAGGCATGCTCTGGGATCCACGAACAAGGATATTACCAGGATGCATGTCAGCATGAATGAAATTGTCTACCTGCCAAGGAAAAGAAGAAAAACATCTCAGAAAACAGGCCAATCCATAGTTTTTCATAGGTATATCATTATCTCATTCTAGAAGAGGTATTCATTTTAACTTATTGGTCAAACAGTATGAGTATGAGGCGGTAATGACTCCTAAAATGCTAACTACTTAATGCAAAAGCATTGGAAATGATCTCCACGTAGCATTAGCAAGTAAGCAAAGCCAAGATTGAGCATTAAGCATTTTGTTCACATAAGTTAAATGCTTAACCCCTAATAATATCTTTATCCTTGTACTGTGAAATTGTTGGAGGAAAGATGGGTTTACTAACTTGGATTAGCTAAGGCTTTTAAGAGGACAACACTAATAGGAAGAACGAAGTGAAAAAAGGAAACTTGTATTTCTCAAATTCAAGACTTTACACACTTTTTGGCTTGTTACAAAATGGAGGGCACTACCCCTTTATATAGTGTTTACAAGAAGATTCTAGTCCACACATTTTCTAGAGACACCTAGACCACATATCAA
>NC_036255.1:4964514-4968813 GCF_002742605.1 Olea europaea var. sylvestris | reverse complement strand
TCAAAGTGAGCTTTGTTTGAAGAGCTTGCTCTAATGGCTCTTCTTTCACCTTCTTCTTTAGTCTTTCCTCATGGGCTTGTAAAGATCCCATGAGTTGATCGACACTCATACTATCTAGATCTTTAGATTCCTCAATGGCTACAACTATGTAGTCAAATTTAGAATCTAAAGACCTAAGTATCTTCTCAATTACTCGAGTGTCGTTCAACTTTTCTCCATTCCTTTTTAATTGATTCACAATAGCTAATACTCTAGAGAAGTAATCAGAAATTGATTCCGATTCTTTCATATGTAAAGCTTCAAACTCACCTCGAAGTGTTTGAAGTCGAACCTTTTTCACCTTCTCAACTCCTTTGTGGGAGTTTTGCAAGATCTCCCATGCTTCCTTACTTGTAGTAGCACAAGCTACTTTCTCGAACATGCCTTCATCTAAGGCTTGATAGATGAGGGTGAGCGCCTTCTTGTCCTTCTTCCTTGCATCCTTCAAACTATCCCTTTGTGCTTGGGATAGAGCAACCTCGTCTTGTGGCTCCGTGTAGCCTTTCTCTATGATCTCCCATGCATCTTGCGACCCGAGCAATGCTTTCATCCTTATACTCCAATTGTCGTAGTTATCCTTGTTGAGTTGGGGGACTTGAAAAGGAATCATCCCACTTGCCATTTTCCACAAGAACCTTAGGGCTCTGATACCAGTTTGTTGGAAGAAAGATGAGTTTACTAACTTGGATTAGCTAAGGCTTTTAAGAGGACAACACTAATAGGAAGAAGGAAGTGAAAAAAGGAAACTTGTATTTCTCAAATTCAAGACTTTACACACTTTTTGGCTTGTTACCAAATGGAGGGCACTACCCCTTTATATAGTGTTTACAAGAAGATTCTAGTCCACACATTTTCTAGAGGCACCTAGACCACATATCAAGATATTTTCCTAGAATTCTCTAGATATTCTTTATAAAACTACATATCTTACTTAGATATTTATATAAATTTTTCTAGATAATGCTTCTAGAAATGCTATGCATATTGGGCCTTTTAATTGATTTGGGCTTATAAGCAAAATCCTTAAGCCCATATTATTTAGTCCAAAAATCAAGTTTACTACTCAACAGAAATCACTGAAATGAAACTACTCTGCTAAATGAAGACACCCTGGCACTTGCTCATTTCAACTAAATTGTTGAGTGCAGTAACATCTAAAAAGGCTCATTTGGGTCCTGAGACATTTAACCTCCATAAGGTTGGATTAATCCTCAACTCAAATCAATAAAATAATTCAAAAAGAATATAAAGATACAGAAATATTTTTCAATTCCTGTAAACTATCTTGAAAAGCCATAATGAAACACTTTAACAAACGGAAAATAGATCGATAAAATACAAATAATAAATCGTCAAATTAGTAAACCACATAACAACATTGATAAAATCCATTATTATTGTCTGTATTAAGTCAAGGTGTAAGCCTTGATAAACGGAACTCAAGGTGTAAGCTTCAAAGTGCTTAAAGACAGCTTCAAGAGAGGACCAGAAGGCATAGCCTTGGGAGCTTTTCAAATGCCATGAGAAATGTTAACAGGATGGTGCAAAAAAAATGGGCCGCAGCTAATTCACATTGTTATAATCAGTGAAGCTGCATTAGCAATTTTCATCACATGGAAAAATCAAAATCACTTCTAGAATAATTCACCACATAAAGAAGAAAAAGGAAATAGTTGTAATTATTATTACCAACTCACAGGGCATAAGAAACATGAAAGGCATTGAAAAAAATAAAAAAATAAAAAAATAAAAAAAAATGAAGAAGATTAATATGTTACCAGGAGCATCTTCAGCAGTGCATTGGTTCCAATGTGTGCAAGAGCACTTTTGATTTGTTCATTTCCATGGAGTTCATCAACATAATGAGAAACACTTTCACCATGCTCGAAAGTTTCTACCAACACGGCAGGATGTACTAGCGGGTATACAGGCTTTGGGAAAGAAACGTTCTTCGATCTGCGAAAATCATATATGAAGCGGCTCAAATGGGCAGCTTCTCGTGCAAGATCAACTTGAGACATCATAAAAACCGAAAACTGCTGGACACTCTCATCCAATCTTAACCATTTCAGTGTAGGAATGCAATTTGAAATTTTTGCTACAATATTAATTATCTCAAAATCCCTTTTTATTGAGTCGCCAACTCCTGGATGTCTCACCTTCACCGCAACAAGCATAGGTTTGATCTGACAGCCATGGTATCGAGACCGCAAAGAAGCTCGATGAACTTGAGCGATGCTCCCAGAGGCCACAGGTTCCTCCTCAAAGTCGTCAAAAATTTCTGAAATTTTATGACCGAAGGCTCTTTCAATAGTTTTTTTAGTGTAGTCAAAGCTATGTTCTGGTGCTTTTGTTTGAAGTTTCCCAAGTTCAATACACAAGTCTCAAGGAAAGAGATCTGGCCGTGTGGCTGCCCACTGGCCCCGCTTTATAAATGCTGGACCTGCTCTCTCTAGTGTCTGATGAACAGCCCGGAGCCACAATTTCCTAAACTCAGGTCCAAAAGAATCTGCAAATGGAGCCATTGCAATGGTGGGTGCGAATAGAACTGCCAAATATAATGCTCTCAGCAACAAAGAAATCCCTTCCAACATGGAAAGAATCAATGAGGTCAAGAAAACATGCCCATCCTGAGCACTCGCGTACAAATAATTCCTCGGCTGGAAGATATCTATGTCTGACACTGCTTGCGCCCAAGCTCCATTGCTTCCACAGGTTAAGGCAAATATACCAGGAATGACAACATAAGAACGGCAAAGCGCCAAGCTAACAGCTTGTGCAATCCTACTTATGGGCAACAAAGATCTCCCACTGTGTAAAGCCAATGTAACAACCTCTTCCACTTAACTTGGGTATGATGTGCTAAAGTATTACTTGCAGGTGCGGAAGAAAAATGCTTGAAGTAGCTATTGCAGTTACCATTTCTGGTTCCATGAATAGCAAATCCAGGAAGTCTCCTGCTAGGACTAGTACATTGCGAATACAATTTGTATTGACGAGAACATAATCCTGGTCCAACAAGTGCTTCACAGTTTGACCATTCAGCATTGTTGCTAATCTGATTTTTGCGCAAAAATTGTCCAACTCTCCTAATATTACCAATTGTCAGAAATCTGCATTACCATGAAGAGGTTGAGAATACCCACCAATAAGAATTTTCCTTTTCAAATAAGTAACAACATATATGGTGTAGTACTCATTTGAACCCTATTCACATGCTTTCACCGAGCTGACATACTCCAAAGACATTCAAAATTGAAAATAGTAGTACACTTCAAACTTTAATATTTGCATTGAATCATTCAATTAGCAGTGTACAATCTTAACCAGCAAAATAGGGGAACTCTTGATTTTAGTCAGAATAAGAGTTTGCCACAATTTCAATACTCAATGCTTTTACTCGCATAACATGAAAAGAAACGTAAACCGATGAACCGGTCACGATTTTGTGATTCTCCCTTTTTTTTTTAAAAAAAATATCAACTTTATGAATGGGCCTCATAAACAACAATTCAAAGGTTCATAGAGAAATATTGGATGACATGCTCCTTTTATAAATGCACCAATCTTAAATGGTTTTATAAACTTTCAATGTAGGATAGTATATTTTATAGATACAATTCTCTTCAATGGTTTCATAAGCTTCCAATGTGGAATAGTGGCATAACAAAAATGTTAACAAATTATAGAATAATTAATCTAATTAACAAATTATTAATATGAAATTTTTATAAAAATTTTTTATTGTTTTCATAGTATTTTATTATTTTTATATGTATTTATTGCATCCGGTTCAATTCCGATTCGACCCCAGTTGAACATTTTGACCATTGACCCTTCACCTTTTCTGGGTTGATGATCGGGTCGGTTTTCAAAACATTGCATAGAAGTAGCTGCCTCTGTTCGATCCTCTGTTACTAGGATTTGTAGAGTTTTCAGGTTGTATAGACTGGTACAATGTATTCTGAGTCCTAAATGGTCTATTCTTGGTGTCGACGTTCATTTCTTAAATACTTTGTGTTTTGGAAAATTTTTGGTTCGAGTTATTACAGCATTAAACAAAGCATTAGAGCAACTGAAGGAAAATTCATAAACTAATGGGAAATTTATAGCGACTGTCCCTAAATTTTACACATTAGTCAGTTGGATCCTCAATTAAATTTTTCAATCATTTATGTTTCACTTTTTAATTGTTGATGCATAGGAGGCTTCATATATTTTAGGTAATTTGAATCGATGGTATACATGACAAAATGTTCG
>NC_036255.1:4959759-4964415 GCF_002742605.1 Olea europaea var. sylvestris | reverse complement strand
TTGTCAAAGAGCAAATACAAAGTGCATGAGTTCATGGCTTGTCAAGATACCTCGAGGCTTGGACTCGAAGGAGGGGGGGGTCTCGGCTATGTCAAATGGCTTTGCCCATTTTATTTTGATGTTGCTTCCCTATAGGTCTTTTATGTGTAGTCTTTTTAGCCATGGGTCATTTAGTCTTTTAGCTTCATTGTATTATTTTTAGTTACAAGTATAGCAGGTGTTACCTTTATTGTTTACTTCGATAAAATTTTTTATTGATAAGTATATTTTATACACTTATTTAGGCCATTAAAATTGAGTATTTGTTAATGAATTTGATGGAAGCTTAATCCTATTTATATATTGTGTATAGATTACAATCAATGGAAGATACGAGAATAAAGAAAATAGGCGGAAAAAAAACTACTCAATTACATCAAGGCAAAGTTTGGGGACTAGAATGCAATAATTCAAAAGTTGAATTGGGCCAAAGAAACATGAGTTGAGAACATCAAGAGTCAATTGGAGTTGAAGAGAAGCTAATGGGACAAGAAATTTTGGGAAATGACCAAAATACACATTTCAAATAGATTAGGGATCAAATTGCAAATTGGCCCCTAAAATAATTGAATTGTGCGTACGCATAGGCTTGCAAGTCATGCGTACGCACGATTGGGAAATTTAACTTCCAAAACTAAATTGATGATACTATGCGTACACACAAAAATGTACCATGCGTACGCATGGTTCAATTCCTACAAAAAAAAAATTATGTTTCCTTATTTTGTTTTGGAAAGTTTTGGTTTACAATTCTTTGTACGATATTTATACCAAAAGTCAACAAAAACACGGGAAACCTAATTTTTATCAGATTAGAAGCCGACAAAGAGGAAAAGAGAACGGGACATACATTGAAGAACAAGACTTCATCACTTGGGTCCAGAATTGAAGGTATAAAGTGGAGGATTTCAGATGCTTTTCATACTTTAATTATTCGGGTGATGTCGTTGTTTTTATTTTTCCTACATTAATATGCTAGGCTAGATATCTTTGTATTGGATTGATGACAAAACTGATTGACTCCTAGTTTTTAATTCAAGACTTTATGTTTTTATCTTAATCCTTGTGTTGTGGTTTCTTTAATATGCATATCTATATTGTTATAATGTTTGCGCACCATTAGGACAATAAATTGCTGATTCGTAGTGTTGAAAAATTCACGATAGGTAGAACACTATTATGGACAATGAATGTTAGGAATAATATTTGTGACATATGCGATCATGTATGATAATCCTATACATCAATGCGTGTTTGCCATATGAATTTGGACTAGGAATATGATTGTTTCGTGGTAATCATAGGTTTATTATATCTTGGGAAAGAATAATAAATAAATGTGGAATTATCAATCGTCACAATTGCATGAGTTGAGATAATTGTCATAGGTCGAGAATTAGAACTAAGAGTTGATCAGTAGCGTCGAAAATCTAATACATTCACTCATTTGAATTTTTACACCAATTTTAATTATTTTCACAACTTTTAGTTATAGAACTTAATTAGCTATTCAAACAAAAATCAACTTTTAGTTAATCTCACGAATTTAATTATATCGAATACACTGGAATTAGACATTATTTCCTATGGGACGATAACTCTTTCATCACAATTATTATTTGTACAACGAACCCGTACGCTTGCGGGATTTTAACGAACACTTATAAATCATGGAAGACTTTTAAACTAACTATTAATTCACTCTTGACATTTTACTTAATCCACGAAGGTCTTGAGTTTTGGGTTTATTTTTTGGCATTTATGCTCTACTGCAAATACAGGTGATATTGCAATGAAATCACTTGAAAAGAAAAATAAAAAGAAATGGAAGGAAGTCCCCAAACAAAAAAAGCACGTGCAAAAACAAAATCCCTCTTTCGGTTCTAGACTCGTCATTATTCAAAATCTTTCAAGAGCTTTTTCTTTGGGCCATGGAGTTAGATAGAGAAACATGGGTTTAGCTATTGTGAAATGAGCCGTGCTGTGTGCACAGCTCGGCACTCAGCACGGCTTATAGCCCCCCACATCGAGGGGGTCGCACCATTAAAAAATGGGACGGGCGCCACAGCACAATGAGGAGGTTGTACATGTACAGCACCAAAACAACTTCTTCCATTGTGACAGCACAATGATAGAGTTTAAAAAGAGGAAACTAGACTTTGTACGGGACAAAAATAACAAAGTAGAATAATACCTTAAAACTAATTAAAATCCTTTCTCCCATGAGAAATACGCTCAAAACCCTATCTCCTTGCACCTAATTCACCCCTCCAAGCATCTCTCACCTTAATCCCCCTTTTTTTCTTTATACATTAAAACTTAAAGGTGAATCCCCTCCTTTTTTTCCTGTATCTTTTCTTTAAATGCGCAATGCTTATCGAAAATGTGTGCCCAAAAAGAAAGACAGGTATGATTACGAACTATCATTGTTATGTTGCATAAATCATATGGATAAATACTTTTAATTTCTAAAGGCTTTTTGACTATTTGTAAAATAATTACAAATGTATAAAGAGGAGGTTCATCGCTGATTATGTTAAAAACATGATTATTGGGAGATATTAACTCAAATGATCATTGAACTTTGCAAAAGGTTTTCACAGTGTCATCGAACTTTAAAAATTATCCAAGTCATCACTAAATTTTGCAAATGATATTCACAAGGTCATTGAACTTTAAAAATAACCCTATTCATCACTCAACTTTGCAAAAGGTTTCCCATGGGTCACTGAATTATCCCGTGAAAACTTTTTGTAAAGTTTAGTTAAAGTTCGATGACCTCATGGAAACATTTTATAAAGTTCGGTGATGACTTGGGTGATTTTTAAAGTTCAGTGACCATTTGGATTATTATCTCTGATTATTGGTGCTGCAAAAATGGATTATGCTATTTCAGCATTTGTCATTTTTATTTTTATTTTTTTGAATCTATCACCTTGTTTTAAAAATCTTCTCACTTTTTAAGTATTCGTCACTTTTTTTATTTTCTGTCACTTTTTTTTTTTTGAATTTATGTAACATTTTTAAATTTATGTCTTTTTTTAAATTCGTCACTTTTTTCAATTTTTATCACCTTTTTATCACCTTGTCATTTTTTTGAATTTTTGTCATTATTTTAGTATTTGTCACTTTTTTTAATCGTCTTTTTAAAATTTCTATCACTTTTTTTTATAACAAACATCATTTTTTTTAATAAAAGCGAGATTGTATGTCTTTTAATATAAAAGTGACACTAAACTTTTAAAAGTTACATCGTGTCACTTTTAAAAAATAAATAAATAAAAATAATGCCACTTTTTAATTTTACAATGTACTTTTATTTTCAAAAAAAATTATATGATTTTTTAAAATATCCCTAATTTTAAGGATATTTTCATAAGTTGTCCGTTTAAAAATAGGAGGACACGTGACATAATCGTAGGACAAACAGAAAAAATGCAGCACCTACCGAAGTCCATATTTTTAGGCCCTGTTTGAGCCCCATTATTTTGAAAAAATACATTATTAAACAATGATTTGAAATCATTTTAACCACACATTCTTCAATAAAATAATATTACACACAAATCTAAAACTTTTTATTATCTTCTAATCACACATTCTCCATCAATCTATTATTTCAAAATACATTCTTAAAAAATAATGTGACGCAAAAACACTTTTAAACCCTTTTAAGTAGCATTATTGAGAGAAGAGAGACGTTATTTGTACAGAACCAAAACTCACAAAAAAAGTCACAATTCACTCACTGGTGGGGCTTGGGTGATTTTCAGTCAATTTTTGACAACAGCAGGGGTCTACACATTTGATTGTTTGACAAACTTATGTGAAATGAATAGTGCTATGCAAATGACATTTTCCTTGAGAGAAATATGGATAAAACCATTTGAAGAGGGCCACATAGGCCCTGTTCAATCCTATAAGTGGGGGGCCAGCAGCACAGTCCGAGAAATATAGAGAGCGAAACCTTATGGATGAGGTAGGTTTTTTACTGAATTAGTCTAAATATGACCATACACTTTAATCATTAATCTCTTTCCTGACAATTTTGGCTACAGATTATAGGGTTTTCTAGAGTATGAAGGAGAATAGCAAAATTTCAAAACAATTCAATGCAAACGTGAGACTTTACTATCCGGGATTCTAAAGTTATTTATAAGAATAAAATTAAATATATGCTTGCTTACATATATATAAAAAAGTATTATAGAGTTACCGATAAAAAAAAAAAAAAAAGCACTATGAAGTAAACGTATAAGTCAGTCCTTACAATTTAAAATGACTTTATATAGTTTACTTGATCATTTTCTATTGTGTATGGACTAATTATTGTTGTTTGGAACAAGCTCTTGCACGGCACTAATTTTCTACTGAATCATAAGATGAAAGGAAAACGAATGTATACATTTACTTAAAGAGGTATTTCTTTTTATTTTGTTTAAGCTTCATTTCTTTTTAGGGTAGATTAAAAAATAATTATTTCAAAGATGATAAAATTGAAAGAAAATTTTTGTAGGGTCAAAAATCACTACTTTAGTGGTTGAGAAATACAGCGCAAATTACACTAATGATTTCGGATGATTTTTAAACTATTGTCCCAAAAAAATTAACGAGCGT
>NC_036255.1:4957379-4959258 GCF_002742605.1 Olea europaea var. sylvestris | reverse complement strand
AAATTCAATTTGGACTAAAAGTCCAAACCAACTAATCGAACCTAACCAAACCAAATCAAGGTTCGATTTAAGAGTTAGAGTGTGTTGGTTTTGATTGAAATTTACCAAAATCAACTAATTTGGTTTTAATTTCGGGTTGGACTCGAAATCGACTAAAACCAAATCAGCCCAGACCTAATTGATAATGAGTTTTTTTTTTTTTTTTTTTACAGAAGAACCCGTAGCCGCTACCTTTTGCGTGCTCACTGGGTAAACCCTCAGGCTGGCGTAATAGTCTACAAACCACGTCAGTCAAATAAATCGTACTAGGCAAGCTCTATGCAACAGGCTCAACTAAGAAAGTGTTGATACGGGGAATCGAACTCTTGACTAAAGACTTTCACGCTTATCTATTCCATCAACTCGATCTCTCCATAAGGGGCAATTTGACACTTTTTATGCGATGGCAATCTACATCATTGATTTTAAAAACATCTATTCTAACCAAATTTCTTTTTATGGGAAATATCATCTTTGACGTCAACAAAGGATGTACATGTTCATCTTGCTTAATTCATATATATGTACACATTTGACTTCTATATGACATACGGCTGACGTGCGCTAATAATGACAGCTTCATAATTACAACTTCCAATCGTGCGAGTAGAAGGTAGAGACATTAAGCTATATATATGTGGTTGCCCTTCAATCTCATGATGGGATATCAAGAGTTGACGGCAATTTTATGCATCAATTTTAGGCCCCATATCTTCCATTAAAACAAGTGAATTAAATTTCATTTAAAATTGACATTTAATTTTAGAGGAAATTTCACAAAATATCCATTTTTGCCTAGTCATTTGTAAAAATGTTCACTATTGCAAAAATGTATAATTTGAAAGAATTTAGACCAAAATATCCTTATTAACAATTTATAATTTCACACTAAAACAAAACAATGGACATTTTTGCAATTGTTGTTGGCCAATAAAATTTTGACCATAACCTACCATATATATTTCAGAATGTATACATGTCAAATCACAATAAATGCTATATTTTTCATTGATTCAGAAATGTCAAGAACGACATTTTTAAATGTAGAGAAATGTCATATTTAAAATGAAATGACATTCTAGACAAATGAAACGGTGTTCAAATGTCGAGAATGACATATGAAATGTGGAAAAAAAATTATTTTAATGTAGCTTCTCATGGAAGCCACTTCTCAAAATTCATGACAAATTGATTAAAAAAATCAAATGTGGAGAACGGCATTTAAAATGTCGAAAATACCATTTCAAAATGTAGTTTTTCATTAAGGATATAATAGACAAGTTGACACTAAATTCAAATGAGTGGTCACTTTTCAAATCATACGCTTAAAATTGGACATTTTAAAAATGTCCCTTAATTTTATTAACAAACTTTGCAAGCTGACTTAACAATTTTTTAATTATATATTTCATTAATTTTTATCAAAATTTATTAAAAATTTAATTTTTATATAAATCAAATAGGGGCTAGATAATACTGTGAAATTGTAAGAATTTTTTTTTCTTAAAATTGAATTTCGTCCTATTAGGAGATACATTAATAAAGAAAAGACTGCATAAAACAAATCGAGAAAATTTCTCAATTTCAAAATTATTATCTTATAGAAATCTTTATTTTTTAGCTGATTGGGGAACACAGTTGATGTCTATATAAAGTAAAATTTCTATAAGATAATAATTTTGAAATCGAGAAAATTTATTAGTTTAGAGGGATTATTGATTTATTGATAAATGAATAATTTTTTAATATATCAATATATTACGTGATATCATTTCAAGTCAATGTTACAAGCATGTGATAGATGCCGAGCACCAATATAATTATCTTAGTGAGAATGATA
>NC_036255.1:4946446-4957128 GCF_002742605.1 Olea europaea var. sylvestris | reverse complement strand
TCATTTTTCCCCCTTCAATTAGAGCACGTTCAAGAAACTCTGTATTTATAAGAGCATTTTATGTATAATAGAGAATATCTTTATTTTAGAAAGTACTCTTTTTTTTTTTTTTTTTACTCTTCAATATTCTTTATTTTGACTCTTCATTTTATCTTTTCAATAAATATTTGATTTGTCCTTATATTTTATTTTACACATTATTTTATATGTCAATGACCAATCAATTCAAAAGTAATTAGATTAATTTGAAAAATAAAGTATTGAAATCTATAACTTAGTCATTACAAAGTAAAAATAAAAACTCAATCCTTATTTTAAATAATTAAAATAGAGAATATCATTGAATTTATTTGACTCTCTAAAATAGTGAGAATTGGATACATATACATAGCATGACATGTCATGTCATCATCGTTTTCTGCACAACAGGATACGAACCCGTTTAGTTACCGCGTAAACCCGGTTAAGCAGTGGGGGCCCATTCCTCACTATTCAGCCCAATTGTCTCACTGGTGACGCAATTGTCCTCATTTATTTCAATCAAGGACAGGAAAAAAACGGTTAGCACAAGAGCCACAGAAAAAAAAAAAGAAAAAAAAAGAAAAGGTTAGCACAAGAGCCACGCCATGATTTTCGATAAAGCCCTTTTACATGTGGTCCCCACAACTTCTATCCTCCTATAGTTCCTTGAAACGTGCCACCCTAGTCAAAAGTCAAACCCCCCAACTTAGCCATGCAAATTTATAATCCACCATTACTTTTTAAATACATGATTTTGAGGGTTAATCATACAGGTGGCGGGACAGGTGTCTCGTTGGAAAGCTCCGGCACCCGATTTGGCGTCTCAGTCGCCAGAATTAGACTGTTGGAAAACCTGCACCTTAGTTGATATCTTCCCCTTTGGACAGTTAAAATATGAAAAAATAGTCTTTATAATTATATTACATCAGACCTTACTTAAAATAATCAGACAGGTTATCAGGGACACTAAATTATACATAAATTACACGTAATATATTAAAAAAAATGATAGAAAAGTCTTCGATATTTTCCATGCAAGTATTGACTTTAAAATTTTCCTCTAACGTTATTATGTATACTTGTAATATTGATATTCAAAGTCTTTACTACAATATATCCGTCTACCGAGGTGCATGTTATTTAATTTACTCATTAGTTTATATCTATTCGTACAATAATTAGTGTTCACAACAAGAAATAATTTATGATTTTACGCCAAATAATGGGAATATCACAAGAAGCATGCACAACCATTTGCAGAATGAAGTTTCCTGGTTGGAAAATAGAAACAAATGCTTTTAAAAAATAAATTATTTAAGAAACTAACAGAAGATTAAGTCCAAGTCAAGCACAGAGGATATGAAAAAACCTCTAATTAAGATAATTACACTGGTTTCTTAATGAAGTTGCATAAATTCATTTACGTCCATATCGAAATTTAACATGTTTTTGCCGTAGATCTCTCTCTCACCTCCATGACTAGTACTGCTGCTGTTGATACAAGTTGTATTTGGAGTTGGACTTGATGAAGGCGTTGATATATTCGACAAAATGGATTGGAAACTGAAAGTACTGAAGCTATTAGATTGAAATGTTGAAGTCTGATCATCAGATGGAGGAGGATCTATGATGATGGGTTGATTGGACGGCCCATAGTAGTCGTAATTTGTGACTGTAGGTACATAATCTTCTGTCAAAAATCCACTGCTTTGCCATTCGTTCAGTGAGACATTTTGTGGGAAATTTTCACTGTCTGATTGCATCATGAGTTGGGATTGATCATCTTGAACTGGGGTTTGTAGTAATTGGCAAGGTTGTACTAATGACGGCATCTGGTTTTGGACTTGATCATTGAAAATCTGATTTTCTTGAACATTTTTTTGTAGAGGAAAACCCTGGTTCTGGGATTGGAATGATAAGATAGAAGTAGCTAACCTTAGCAAATCAGGGTTTATTATATTCTGCATCCCCAATAATCTTGAGAAATTAAAATGGGATGCATTGTGGAGAGATGAGTTTAGAACAGTGGATAAATCAAGAAGATCCAGGCGAGGACTGTGAGTCACTGGATCAATTTCCATTCGAAGAAGCCTTTTTCTAATGTGGGTGTTCCAATAGTTTTTGATTTCATTATCTGTTCTTCCTGGAAGACGAGCTGCAATTGCAGACCATCTACACAAGTGATTAAAAACTTGTCACTTTTTCAATTTCCATGTAACTTAAAAAGATCCGTATGTGAATGTACATGAACTTAGTGTTGGTTTATATATAGAGGGGATTAGGCTAAATAGACGTCGGAAGTAATTCGGTGCTGGCGACGTGTCCCCCGTTCTTAACATATAAATGTGATCTTAACTTTCTCTCTCTCTCCCTAGGGGGAAAAAGTCAACCTCTTTCATTTTATGGTAGAATAAACGAAATAATTTTAGTTACACTAATTTTTATGTACGACAGTAACAAAAAAAAAAAAAAAAAGAGCAGTAGTAAATAAAATTTTGCCCCTATTTAATTTTCACCAAATAACAAGGGCTTAATTCGAGTCTAAAATCATTTTATAATTTACATTCAACTAGTCTTTTACTCAAAATTTTATTTTTTTATGAAACTTGGTCATAAACTGTGAATGTATAAAATGTTAAGACTTAGTCCATGTTTGATTTTGATTTTTCAAGAAGTAAATTTGTGTAACATAATTTTCTTGAAGAATGTGTAGTTAAATGTAAGCAAAAAAAATTATGATCTTATGTACAAAGTTATTTTATTGAAATAATGCATAATTGAAGATGAGTTTAAGAAAAATAATTTTGAAAAAAATCAAAATCAAATATAAATAGGGCTTACATTATCCATCAAATATCTTCCCTTACATTATCCATCAAATATCATTTTCGTGCGAGGTTTATCTCCTCTCTTTCTGAATTCATATTAGCTGTCACCGACAATATAAGTCCACGTACCCTCCCCCCAATGGCCCTTAGACCTTCCTGTTACTGATATTTCACGGCTTCTTATCGTGTGCATGGCTTCAAAATCAAGCCGTCATTATTAAGCCATATAATGCCATCATATTATAAATAATTAATCCGTAAGTACATTTTTTTTTTAACAGAATTGGTACAGAAAGATAACTGTTTTCTCATGCTTTGTTGTTGTCAAAATTGTTTTTGGTAATATTCAATTATATGAAGACAACTGTTTTTTTATACAAATTCTGTAGAAAAAATCTGTACTTATAGCATTGTTATATTATAAATACTATTTCGCCCCTAACTGATTTAAAGTAAATAAATTTATGAAATGTACGATTAAAATTAAAAATTAATTTTAACTTAAATCTTAATCTATTTTTGAATTAAGTTTAATCAAACAAGGACTTCGTCCCTCAACTTCGAGTACAATAGCAATTATTGTTTCTCTTGACAAGTCAAGCTTGGATTGGAAGGACAAAAACTAACCTAATACCCAAAAAAAAAAAAAAAATTCTTTTATGTTTAGGTGACTTGATATATATGATTATGTGTTCTGTTTTAGTGTACAAGCAACTCTTATTTCTTAATTTGTTGGGGCACATCTCGCGATTTACCTCCCTCACAAAACTTTAGGAGAGAGGCGATGGGGGCCCTGAAGGTTGGGGGTTCAACCTTTTTTTTTTATGTGCTCTTTTTGGTGGTTGGAAAGTTAACTTCTGTTTTAAAAGAATTTATAAATAATTTACTTTTTCAATAAATAGAAGTAAGCATAAATAAATATTATTTGTGAATACATTGAAATTTATGATTAAAAATAAAATTTGATCATTCATAAATAATATAGAAATTTTGCCAAAAAGATACTTGGTCGAATCTCCTCCTAATAGATGAAACTACTTCAAGCTTTTTTTTTTCCTGAGTAATGCTATTTAGTCTCATTGGGGGTTACAACCCCAGCTGAAGTGGTGTTAACGTCGTATTAATTGATAGGTAGAATGAAATAACTCATTTAATTTCATTTTTCATTTGACCTATCATCTAATGTCATTTAAATTGGGGTTACAACTTCGGTGATATTACATAACATTACTTTCTGGTTTTTTTTTTTTCATAGTTTAATAACTTCTAGACCTTATACGTGGCTTTGAGCAATACCTTTAACTCGCATTAGTTTATTTGTCAAGCCTATGTTATCAATTATTTTCATTCAAGGCTATATATATATATATATTAAGGTGGTAATTACTTCTTTTTCTCTCTTCTTTTTTAGCTTTTAATTTTAGTGCGTGGATCAGCATTAGATATGCTAAACTTTGCTTAACGACTGCATTATATATACATAATATATGTTCAGTTATTTTGTATTTAGAAAGAGTTTAAATTCGTATTTAACTTGATTTTAAATGTATTTATTAAGTTAATTTCAAAAACAATAATTTTATGATACTTAAAACTGTGAAAATAAATACCATATATGATAAAACAATAAGGAATTTGCTAGTCTTGGATAATTGTGACAAACAACCAAATAGTGATCGAATATTGATAATTGTAATTTTACACTTATTCGAACCATCTAAAGTGGACGTTTGAGAATACTTTTATCAATTTGATAATTAATTCTGGTAGTATATTAATAGTTTTAGGAGAAACTCGATGTTGAATGTCTCGTGGAGAAATGGAACAGAAAATGGAATAAAGAAGATGACAAATGAACATGTTTTGGAAGGTGGGGATCAAAGTATTAAGATTTGAAAGATGAAGGATCCCACGACACAAATAAAAGGGGCTTGAGATGAATCAATAGAAAAATTCGGGGATCAATTTTCACAGGAAACAAAAGGAATTACCTTTCAATCGCAAGGGTGACAAAATTTCCACCAGGGTTACCTCAATTTGTGTACGAATTTACCTTAATTTTGGAGGCTGCAAACAGGGTTCTACATCTTGAAAAAAGGAGAAGAGAATTTCGAAGAGAAAAACACACGTTCCATACACAAATTGAAGAATCTTTAGTCAGAATTAGGATTTCTTGTGAACTCCATTGAAGACACACAACTTAAGATTATTGATTGTCCATTGAAGCATAAATTGAATTAAAAGCAATAATTTGAGAATTACATTGCGGTGGAGTAGGATTCCTAGCACAACTTTCATAATTGATTTCTCCTCTCTAAAAATTAATTTTACGCTTAGTTAATAGAGATAATTATAAATTAATTAGAATCATAGATGCTTAAACTCTAAATCCACGTGGAAACGATACTCATATTTATATTACTTTTTCACAAACTTACATGCTCGCAAAATTTCAACCGAAAAAGTAGTTTCATCACAAATATCAAATATAGCGTTTGTTGTTATGTATTAACTTGCATCTTAAAATGTATATCTATATGGAGTAGAAACTCTTGACTACTTTCATATCTAGATAATTTTAAAATTTTATTTGCACATCTCTCACAATTTTCCCCTACCGAAATACGATCTTATCATCTTCTCGATGATCTCAACCTCTCAAGAGATGCCTCTTCAACCATTAAATCTCTCCTGCATCCACACTTCCATTTGAATCTTCCACACATTTCCATAAATTCATCATATGTCGACAACATGAACAAATTTAGGGCATTGACCGAGATACCACCTGGGATGGAACTTCAAGTACGAACCAACAAAACATTGTCACTAAAGCTTCTTTTTCGTAAATACGTGTAAAACTATTGTTTCCTTGAATTATTCAATTAATTAATGACAGCTTTATTAGATGATATCACTCTAGAGTGAATTATCCAAATGGTCACTAAACTTTATAAAAGATTTTCATGGGATCATTGAACTTTAAAAATCATTCAATTTATCACTGAACTTTGCAAAAGGTTTCCACGGGATTACTGAACTTTAAAAATAACCAAAATTCGTCACTGAATTTTGTAAAAAGTTTCCTAGGGATCATTAAATTTAATGACCCCTAGGAAATCTTTTGTGAAGTTTAGTGACTCCGTGAAAACTTTTTGCAATGTTCAGTGACGAATTTGGTATTTTTAAAGTTTAGTGATCCATGGAAACTTTTTGCAAAGTTCAGTGATAAATTGAGTGATTTTTAAAGTCCAGTGGTTCTATGAATTTTTTTTTCAAAGTTCAGTGATCATTTGGGTAATTCACTCTATTACTCTATACAAATCATCAACTCCAAAATAACGTGGAAAAGTGTCTCATTCTTGCTCACCTTTACCTTACATACAATTAAATATATTTTTTTTGTTCCAATATTATTATATTGGTATAGAAAGATATGATCTAGGGTTCTTTCGGATACATGGCAACTTTTCCGTTTTAACTAAACTTAAACAAATATAAATCCCTAATACAAAAGGATTAAGAGTAATCCGTAATCTTAGACTAATGTCCCCATGCTTGTTGTCAAGAAGACAACAGTATAATTCCATTATTGAAATCAAGCTTAATCAGTAGATTATTTATTCTATAATAAGCAAGTATTTGTTGAAAATCTGAAGTTTGCTTGAAATTAAAAAACTGATTAAGTTGCTTAAGTTTCAAAGTTGACCAATAGACGTATAAATTTTTAGGTGGATTATGTGTTAGTTTTTGTTGTGAGCTGTTGGTTTACTCCAACAAACATTGAATATCTAATTAATTTATTAATTGTTTTTACTTATATAATTAGTTTATGAGATGTTTTTAGATATCGAGATCCAAGGAATGTGTGGATAGTATGCCAGGTTGCTATTCTAAGCAATTGGATATACGCACATACGTATATATTTGTTTAAGGCATGCAAATATATTGCATCTTTGTATTTGAAAAGAATTTATAAACTCAAAATATATGTACCTCATTATTGACTGTCAACATAAAATCCTATAGAAATAAAGTCCTTGTCTTCTCTATTATTTTTAAGATACTTTTTCTCTCTTTTATTTTCAATTATACATTCTTCAATAAAATAATATTATACGCAATTTTCTCCATAAAAATACTATTCAAAAATGCATTTAGGAAAAAAATGGGGCTTAGATAAGCTTTAAGAATAATTGTCTATATTTTATGCAATCCTACTGAATATTCTTTTTGTTGAATGCATTTTATTATTTGAATTCGGGATATGTATATTTCGGGTCGTATGTGCAAATAAGTTTAAGGACCCGTTTGGCATAATTTTTATTTTTACTTTTGCTTTTGCTTCTTATAGAAGAACTTTTGGAGGAAACTATCTTAATTTTTGTTTGAAAACTAAAATTTAAAAATGCTTCCCATTCTGAAAGTGCTTTTAGTGGAAACCGCATTGAACCAGTTTTCTCTTAAAGCTCTTTTAACTACCAAAATAACTTTAACAAGATTAGCCAAACGGGTCCAAAATCAGTTTTTGGATCTCAAAAACTCCTTTTGACTTTTCAAAAGTCATGCCAAACAGCCTTAACTCTACTCGAAATAAATTGTTAAACAACTTAAGATTATTGTTTCGCAATTTAAGCATAATTTGGATTGAAAGTAGGAATTTGAGAATTACAATGCAGTAGAGTTCACAACTTTCATAATTGATTTCTCTTCTCTAAAAATTACTTTCACACTTTGTTAAAAGACGTAGTTATAATTTAATTAGAATCATAGTTAATTTTGCATCTTAAAATGTTAATTATTTGGAGTGGAAACTCTTGACTACTATCATATCTAGCTAATGCTAAAATTGAATTTACAAATCTCTCACAAATAATTACCCTAACGTGGATTAAACCTTAATGACAACGTGATTAGATAATTAGGACACACGTTAGCATATGATTGTGTACATATCATGACCTTCAGAATCACATGTAAAAGTGTCTCGTTCTCTCCTTCCTTTACCTCACATGGAATTAAATATAATTTTTTCTGTCAATTATTATTATATTTGTTTAGTAAGATATGGTCTAGGTTCTTTCGGGATACATGGCAACTTTTCGATATTAACTAAACTTAAAAAAATATATATCCCTAATACAAAAAGATTAAGATTGGTCTATAATCTCAGGCAAATGTGCCCATGCTTGTTGTCAAGAAGATAACAGTATAATTCAATTACTGAAATTAAGGTTAATTAATCAGCAGAAAAGCAGATTATTATTCACAAGGCTGACCCTGATATTTTGGGGTCGAATAATTCCATATGTACAATGACTTATTGACAGAAATGATACAGGTGTTGTGGTGGCATTTGTATGGTGTAATTTATATATTTGTTGTGTCAAAAATCAATAAAATTTTTTCAAGCGTTTCTTTGTAAAAATTCTGTCAATTTTTTCTGTACTTGTAGCAAAACTGTTTGGGGGCCTTATGCCAATTTTAAATTCGGGGCACTATTAAAGAAAAATCATCGCATTCTTACCTGAGTCTTCTTATTAAGAGTTTTAATATAATCATGAATAATCTAATAGAGACAACAAAGAACCAAAATTTGAAGAGGGAGATAAGAAAATGTCAAAATTCAACATGCAATACAAATTATAAGTGAAGTTTGACATATAAGATTATAATGCAATGATAAAGGGGTATGTTCATTTCTTTTATTATTTTCTTACCACAACTATTTAATCAAAATTGAATATATATTTGAGTGATTTCTGTATAAAATTGGAGAATAATGACTGCGAAAGATAGTATAACAAAATAATGAAAATAACGATAATAACAGCCTATAAACTGTGTAGTATATGTTTTGAAGATAAAAAAGAAATTGAAAAACCTGCTGTAATAATCGCAGTAATACTAGTCCAATCTATTAAATAATCTACAAAATTTTAATTCAACGCAAGATAATTTATTTCTTGTTCGGTTAAAAAATTTGTGATGGATTATTATTAGACGTGGAATTTGAAGAGACAAGGTTAAGAAAAAGAAAATGAATGTTTGGAAGATAAATTGTCAAATTACTTATAGAGAGAGAGTAATGTTTATGATATATTTATATGATAAATAAGTGTAAGTGATAAGTTTTATGTCATTTACATGTTTTTCTAAAGATTTTTATATTTTCAATTTTTAATAACTCTTGTATTTGCATATTGATAATTCTAATTTAAATATAATTTTGTTTTTCTTCAATCAATTAATCTGACTTAATTTGGGGCCCTCATCAAAATAGGGCCTTAGGCGAGATCGTCTATGCTGCCTATAGTCAGGGCGCTACTGATTATTCATGAATAAGCAAATATTTGTTGAAAATCTGAAGTTTGCTTGAAATAAATACCAGATGAAGTTGCTTAAGTTCCAAAGTTGACCAACAGACGTATAATTTTATTAGGTGGATTGTGTTAATTTTTGCTGTGAGCTATTGGTTTACTCCAACAAACATTGAAAGTACTTTTATCAATTGTTTTTACTTATAATTAGTTTATGAGCTGTTTTTAGATATCGAGATAGTATGCCATGTTGCCATTCTAAGCAATTCCATGCTTTTTCTTTTTTATGATTTTGAGCACGTATACACACATAATAATATATAAAACGAAGGATATACGCACATATGTTTGTTTAAGGCATGCAATATATTGCATCTTTCATTGGTGAATATTATAATCTTGGATAGTTAGAGGACAGCAGGTAATTCAAGATGTTTCCAGAAAAAGATTTTTCCATGTTCGGTGAAAATTAAAATCTAGATATTAATTTAAATCAAAGTCAACAATTAATTTAATTATATAATTCATTGGATGCACAACATTTCATCCACATATTTCATCAATTTTTATTAAATTAAATTAATTAAAAATCTAATTTTAATTTCTACCAAACTCGGGCTTTCAACGTACAAGGATCAAGGACACGTATTAAGTTCATGGAAAAAAACATTTGAAAGTGTGGAGGGGACGCATTTATATTTCTGCAATTATAAATTTGTTAATTAAAATAATATTCAAGCGTTCTTAAATCCTACATGACACACATTCTAAATTAGGAGAGATTTCTCCTAAATGCCTATAGTTTTTGCTTTGTTTAAAAGAGTGAGTCTATTCCTATAATTATAAGAGAGAGTTGATTGTTATTGTGAATTCTTTTGTTATCGTGAAATCCTTCTGCAGCTTGTCGGTGGATTTTTGTTCATCAATTTTTCCTTTTTATTCTCATTTCTACTTTAGTTACATTTTTGAGTTATAACTTCCTAATAAGATGTTCATGTTACATAGATCGTTCAAAATTATTTTTGCTTTGAGAAATTGTGATTTGTGTTGAAAAATAATAGCAAATAATAGTGTTACAATAATTTATATTTGGGCAGAGTAACGACGTTTGGATGGTTTTGAACGGTCGAGGCAAGAGTTCGACTCTTTCTCCTTAAAACGATAATGCCCCGCACTGGTACTAACGGTATTGCAGCACTCGTTTCCCAAGATACAACGACCTCGTCTTGTAATAGTAGTACTCCAAATTACAAGACCCGACGAACTTGTAAAGTTTAGATCTCTCCACACACACTAGATGACTGAAATGCACAAAAAATAATTTTCGAGGACTGAATTATAAAACAGAAATTATGCAAGGACAAACGGATAATTTCGGGAGAGTAGAAAATCAATTCTGATTTTTGAAATGAATAAAAATCGGGGTATGGGGACCTATTTATAGATGTTGAAAGGTTGTGTCCCAACAGACACAACTGCCGAAAAGTTGTGTCCAAAAGACACAAACTGTTT
>NC_036255.1:4937810-4946344 GCF_002742605.1 Olea europaea var. sylvestris | reverse complement strand
CTTAATTTCTCATTCACCCTAAATTGGTTTTAAGAAAATAAATTTACCATATTAATCTACTCATGGAGTTGAACACATTCGGCCAAAGAAATCTTATTTCCGATTAACGAGACCCACTAAATTAATTGGTCAAAAGATGGTCAAACCAACTAATTAAAACCAATTTTTCCAACAATTTGTGCATAGAAACTATAATTTACAAAATTTAAAAAATATAAGTCAAACATAAATTAAGCTCTTGTTTGGTTTATCTAAAGTTGCGATTTTTGGTAAACTTTGATAAACATTGACAATATATATGGATGATAAATTGAGAAAAATCGTCAATCACATGAAATGTGTAATTAAAAATTAGTTTGAAAAAATAAATTTCAAAAAGTAGAGATCAAACAAGGGCTAAAAGTGAGTTCACAAAACTATCATTTGAAAAGCTACGTCAAAGACGATGTCCTAAAAATTATATAATGTCAACATTTGCATTATACCAATTTAACATATGATCTTTAAAATGTTAGTTTACCAAATAATGTTGTCTCAGGTCATGAAAATGCAAAACGTGCTAGTATAATCATAATGATTCCATTGTCATTTCAATACTAAGATCGTTACATGTCAAAATGCCTACAAAACTTTATTTGATCAATGCATACACCCGAAAATGTTATAAAGATACTCGATAAGCTCGAAAATGCTTGTATTAATATGGCCTCACAATTTGAATGTGTCGAGTTGTTATTATATACTATGTTTAATGAGACTACATATATCAAGCCAAGGCTGCCAAGTCCTATCTTATTCTATTAATTATTTAATTACTTAAATTGAATATGTAAGTTATGATTATTTATGCGGGAAAATTGCAGCCGAGGTGCCAAACCTTTCGTTTATTAGCAGACTTTGCTCAAACATTTCATTTGTGCCACCGAAGGTACCAAACCTTTCAAAAATTCGCACCTGAAGTCCAAATGGATGAAAACTGTTAATAAATCCGTTAGTTGACCTAGAGTCAACATTTTGACCAAATTTTGACTGCATTTTAAAGGGTAAAAATGTAACATTAGGTTTTTAAATGAAAGAATTAAAATAATTAAATTAAAAAAAACAAAAAAATGAAATAAAATTAGTCATCTTCTTCCGACCCACCCATCTTCCCCTTGCCTTCACCTAACCCTATCAAATCAACCAAAATCCAACCCACATCCACCTCCATTGCGTTGGTGACCACCAATCACCTCCACGACCACCGAGCTGGAAATGCCACCAATGCCATGGCAAATAATTTCCTCCTACATCATTGTTTCAAACAAATACACCACATCCTCACAAATTGAGCAAAATGGCAATCATTGGAAATCTGCCATCACCAGATCCACCAGCTTAAACGACCAAAAATGCAAACACGCAACAGTTTCAACGAACATTTTCCTGTCCTCTCCTGCATTTCGTTCTAGTATATCCTCTATATAAGACTCCAAAATAATGGTATAAATCTTCCATTCTTTGTTGAACTCACAGATAGACATTACAGATCGATAATTATTCAGCTTATGCTCCCTACCCACAACACGAAAACTCTGTATATGCTTCTCATCATTTGCGAGATTTGCCAATCAATAATTGCATAAATTCTGTGCAAGTGTAGGGTATCAATTGGAGAATCAACGCCGAGAGGTGTTGAGCGGTGGGCAAAGTTTTTGTACTCGCGTTTCTAATTTCTTAAAACCTGTAGCGTAGAAGTGGTGAGTCGATTAACAAGATTGTACAGAATTGAAGGATAAGAATTGAAGATGACCTCATTATACAGAAATAGATAGAGAAATTTACACATTTACAAATTGGTTTTATTGAAAATGGTGAATGGAAGAGGAAATTATTTTCCATGGTGTTTTGGTGGTGATTTCCAGCAATGGGGTGAGTGCCAGTGCTGGTTCCGGTTTTGGTTTTGGCTTTGGGGGGTGGGTGTGTGCACGATATGTGGAGAAGATGAAGCTTATTTGTATTTTAGATTTTTATTTTAATTGTTTTTTTATAGAAAATATAATTTTACCATTTTTATCCTTTAAAATGCAGTAAATTTTGGTCAAAATGTTGACTTTAGGTCAACTAACGGATTTACTAACGGTTTTCATCCATTTGGACTTCGGGTGTGAATTTTTGAAAGATTTGGTATCTCCGGTGGTACAAATGAAAAGTTTGAGTAAAGTCTGCTAATAAACTAAAGGTTCGGTACCTCGGCCGCAATTTTCCCTTATTTAAGCACCAATCACATTTTTTCTTCAACAGATTCACAATCGGATAGCCACATACATAAATTAATGGGCCTGCCTAACCAATCGTGGGCTGTGGACAGATTTGGGAGGTATTCAGTTTTGGTCTAATTGTTGTATATGCATATATAGTAGGTGAATCTAGTGAAAGTGATTTCCGATGTTCAATTGGGGAGCTGAATGCCAAATTGCAATTTTTATTCATAATTATGTTCCTTTTTAACCAATAACTTGTACTTGTGAATATGATAAAATTATAATTTATTGATGCAAAATACCAAATAGAGTTTCGATTTATCGAAATCAAGATACGAGCATATACAAATTGTGATTTAATGTAACGTATAATATGCAGAAATTAGAAAGAGATAAAATGAACTCGTTAAGACAAATTTCGTCCACTACACTAATGCTAAGAGGATAAAAGGGACGCATGTCTTTCAAGATACAACGCTCCTTCCAAAATTAAAATAACACAATACTAATTTTGTCGAACGGATCAAAGCTTGACAGTTTACTACTAAATTGGATGATATCAAATACTAAAAATATCAAACAAAAAAACTCAAAAATTATTTTTGAAATTATTTTGATAGAAATTGGAGAGGGAAGGAATTCTAAATCCTTTATCTGCAATTGATTTGGAGTGGAAAAAAATGAAATGAATTCAATTTATAGATTCAATGTCTCTTTTGCAAACAGGTGCACTTTTTGACATATATTAATCTGAAGCATTAAATTACACATTTTTCAAATGAATAATACTATTTAACACTAATGGTGTTTATCACCAGTTTAGATGGTAGCACTAGTGACATTAAATTATAGATTTAATTAAATATAGCGAACAATTACTCATTTAATAAGACATAATATGTTCACATTTAGACCGATGTTCAACACTATTGGTGATAGATTGCATTATTTTTTCAGATTGAGATATGATCGACAATTGAGATCACACCCTTCATCAAAGTTCATAACTTATCGTTATGCTTCTAGTTAAATGGTTGCACATAATCTAAAAAATCATGGTTCTTCGATAAGCACTTTCTACGTTAAGAAAAGTCAGGTAATTAGTCACTTACCAATTGAAGTCTTTTTCAATTCACGGCTACTCAAATTATTAAATCACATATATTAACATAACTCGGACTCGTGTTCTCAAATGGGATGATTCCGTATTCTTGCAACAACTCTCTCTTTCTTTTCTTTTCTTTTCATTTTTTCCTCCAACATCACAGTTCACGAAAGTATTATTTGAATTAGGCAATATAGTTATTCAACCTTCAATGTTACCTTTAGTCCATGCAGACCTGATTTCTATGGCAGGAATAGATGCGTCATGAAGAGAGGATGCTAGGACAGGTGGTCCGCTATCATGGGAACCACCACCATCGCCGAAAAACGAGTTTGTCGGTCGCGAGTCCGCTGTTTTGAAAAAATGCTCTATATTTTGATTTTCTTGGTTGTTTGTTGTTATATGAACAAGGTTAGACGCATCTACATGAGCTTCAGCGATTTGTGGGGTATGATTAACATGGGCATCAATGGAGTTGGACGAATTTGGAAGAAAGTCAGGGCAGTTTTAGATGATTGGGAAATTCATGTTGGCCGAAAATTTGCACCTGAGGTCCTCAATATTCTTTGGTCACGTGTTTTGGTCCTCAAGTTTGAAGTAGAATCATTTTGGTAACTTCAGTGACCATTAGTGCAATTGCCCGAAAGTTCAGTAACCGTTACTGAAAGTTTTAAATTTTAGTGACCGTTTTGTAATTTTTTGTTAAGTTCAGTGATCGTTTCTGAAATTAACCTGTGTAACAAGTTATTAAGAAGAATAGATAGCAATAAGAAATGACTAAAATCACTTTCTAGTCACGTTAAGTAATACGTACAGTGACCTAAAATGCAATGCATTAAGAGTTTATTTGAATTCCATTTTTTTTTAAAAATATTATTTTGTGATGGTGATTTTTGAAGAAAGTATAGTTAAAAAATTGAAAAAATTTTAAAGTTACGTGTAAAATTATTTTATTAGGAACATAATTTTCAACCCTCTGTTTAGTTCCGTGAACATAATTAGTTCCAATGGATGCAAGTTTCAAGTAGAGGCATAATCCTTATTGTTGTGTTACTGAAAAGAACTAAACATTCAATGTTCTCGGAGAATAATAGTGTATATACAGTCTCCCAAACCCACAACCGTAATTTAATTCAAAGCTAATTAGCAAATAAAAATCAAGCTTTCTTCATTCCCAGAAGTCAACATTCTGACGTCAACGCGTTTCCCTGTACTCATTTCAATTCCTAATACTTTACTAACATTTGATTCAATAAGTAAGGAAGAAAAATGTTAAATAACCACTCGCGTCAAATCGAATAGATTAATTTCAATCTCATATATAATTCAATTGTTGAACTGAACATTTTCTATTTCTCTTGAAGACTAACCAATATCCCTCGAATTAATTAATTGGAATTTGCAAGGATTTCATTTTAGGCTTAGGCAGCATTTGATAAGGAAAAATTTCCATAAAATTTCCATTTTCCATCTTTTTAGTTGTTTGATTGTATAAATTTTTCATGGATATCATCCCTTCCCCGCTAGGTGACCTGTTTTCCTTAATTACCCAGGTTTATGTTTTTATTTTTTTTATTTTATTTTTAGCAATGGGAAGGAATTTTATTCACAGTTGTAAAAAAATTATTCCTTTAATCAACAATTTTCATTAAAAACAAAGTCAAACGAATACCAAAAGATTTAAAATTTCAAATATTTTTCAGGTGAAAAATTATATTAATCAAGCACATTTAATTAACAATTTCGAGTAAAACAAGTTCTAGGCAATTCAATTTTCAAGTATGAGTGGGCGCGGTCCGATTTGGTCTGGTTCCATAGGGAACCAAACCGAACCGAATACCAATGAAAATTTTAGAAATAGAACCATCGGTGCCACAGTTAGCTATGAAACCGAATCGGAACCGAACCAATAGGTTTCAATTCGGTCCAATTTGGTTCTTTACATTGAAAATGTCTAAATAAAATGTTCACTAATAAAAAAATCTAATGATGCTACCAACGTGATATTTTTAACAAAATATAGAAGAACCGAATATACTATTCAACGATTAAAAGAAAATTAAGTATACAAATTTAAAAACAATATCCAAATAAAATAAGTTACTATCACTAAGCAATCATCAACTTATATAAATTGCATAGTACTCCAATGATTAAACAAACTTCCATCAAAATCAAAAATCCTATATTGAATTAGATATCCTTTAAAAATTTATTGCAACTTCTAGTTTTATTGGTTATAATTTGTAGAAATTTAGATGAAAAGTTTCGATCGGATCAATAATTAAGTAATCAAAGTGAAAACAAAATAAAAATTTTGCATCTTAGAAATGAAATTTTATATTGTAAATAAATTTATTTAGGTATGGATTTATCCAATATTCTAATTTGGCTTGAGAATTAATTAATCAAAGAATTATAAGAGGGAATGAAAGAATTAAAGAGAAAAAGGAAAGTGTTAGAGTCTAAAATTAAGAAGGAACCCGATCATTTTTATAAAAGTGTTAGAGATTGAGTCATATATTTTACCAAAAATAAAAAATCCTATGAGAACCGTCTGGTTCCTAACGGTTCCCATACTAGAACCGGGAGCCAGATCAAAACCGATCAATTCTTAATAATTTGTCTCGAAATCAAATTGTTTTTTATAAAATCTGAAATCGAACCTACTGGTTCTAAACAGTTTTGGTTCAGTTCCGAAAAATAATGCCCACTCCTATTTTCAGGAATTCGTTTTTTTCCATCCAAATTCCATCCTTCAAATCAAATGGACTCTCAGTAAATTTGCCTATGTTGATAAATTGAAGGAGAGGACATAGAAACACAAATTTTTATTATGCTAAAATAATTTTGATTAATTTTGACTTAGACTATAGAAAGTCGATATTTGGGACCCACCGACTTACTAGGCCCACAGATTTATTATTATTATTATTATTATTATTATTATTATTATTATTATTATTATTGGGTTAATTTCACAAATGGTCACTGAACTTATAAAAAAATTACAAAACGATCACTGAAGTTTAAAACTTTCAGTAACGGTCACTTAAGTATTAGGACGCTTTCAAAAACGATCACTGAAGTTTAAAAATTTTTGAGCTACTTTTGTGGCAATTTTTCGACCACTTCCGACCACCGATACCACCGGATTTTGATACCGTTGGAAAGCCTACAATGTCCTTTTCAATTACAACAAAAAATCTCCCCCAAACTCCAAAGGATTCAGCCAGAATAAACCCACAAAGTTGGTTACCCAAAAAGGCAAAAATCTGCCCAAATTTTCAAATTTTTGGTGGACTTTTGTGGCGATTTTTTGACAACTTCCGACCACCAAAGTAGCCTGATTTTGATACCGTTGGAAAGTCCACAATGTCCTCTTTAATTAGCATCCAAAATCTCTCCAAAACTCCAAAATATTCGGCCAGAATAAATTCACGAAGTTGGCATCCCAGATTTTCATCTTTTTGGGATGCCGACTTTGCGGGTTTATTCCGGCCGAATTCTTTGGAGTTTGGGAGAGATTTTGGATGGTAATTGAAGAAGACATTGTGAGCTTTCCAATGGTATCAAAGTCCGACTGATTTTTTGGGGCGACTTATGTGGTGATTTTCCAGTCGAGTTCCTTGGTGTTACGGAGAGATTTTGAGTGGTAATTGAAGAGGACGCTATGGACTTTCCAACGGTATCAAAATTCGATGGCATCGGTAGTTGGAAGTAACCGAAAAATTGCCACAAATGTAACCAAAAAAACTAAAAAAGTGTTTTTCAATTTCAGTGACCGTTTCAGAAACTTTTTAGACTTCAGTGACCGTTTTTGAAAGTGTCACAATACTTAAATGACCATTACTGAAAGTTTTAAATTTTAGTGACCATTTTGTAATTTTTCTGTAAGTTCAATGACCGTTTGTGAAATTAACCCTATTATTATTATTATTATTATTATTATTATTATTATTATTATTATTATTTTGTAAATTTAATTCAGGTGAAGTTAACTTGAAATTATATCTCAAAATCAACTACAATAACAGACAAAAAATTTGTGTGCTAAGGCATACCTCCATATTTTTAGATTTTGTTTGTCTCCCATCATGGAAAAGAAATTATAGAGTTTTGAATTGTATTTTTTGAAAAATGTGTGGTTTAAATATAATTTTTTTATTGATTTGTGGGTAAAATATTTTATTATGTGAATATATAGTAAAAAATATATTATTGTAGCAAATAATTTAATTTGTTAAAGAATATCAGACATGCTAATAATATCAAAAGGAGGAACGCCCGTTAATCACGGTTTGACCCATATTTTCCAATTCCAATTCGTGAGCTAAATTAATAAATAATCGCCACAGGCGCCTCACCCCCACTGGTCCACCCCATTGCCAACAAGGAACTCAAACATAACACAACCTCCAAATCAAACACTCTCTCGGCACGATGCCATTTTCACTTTCAAGCGACGGAAATTCACATGGAACTCTCCGATGAGAAGTCATCGAATGCCAAGGTTTGGGGCATATTCAAGCTTCCATTGCGAATCCAACACTCCATTACGACGTTGTCTTCTTCTGGTTTTACTCATCATAATCAGCAGCAACAGAGTTACGATAATCATAATAATATTAGTGATAATTCACAGGTGGAAGGCCTAAAGGCTCATGGTTCCAACTCGATTTCTTCTGTTACCAAATCTCTGCTCCCAGGGACGGAGCCAGGAATTTAAGTTATGGGAGACAAAAATTTAGAAATTTAATGTACAAAATACCTACTTTGTGCTTAGATAGTTTATTGTCGACAACTTGAACGGATAATTAGATGAATTGTTAAACTTGTTTCGATACTTTAAAACAAACTAATCAAATGCATACTTAGTGCTTACATAATTTTTTGTCGACAACGTGAACGGGTAATTAGATGAATTGTTAAATTTGTTTCGATACTTTAAAAACAAACTAATCAAATGTCTGTAAACAAATTTGAACAGAAAATTCATTAAAAACTAAAGGTTTGCAACAATTAAAAATCATAAATATAATGTATAAAACCATAAACATAACATAATTAAAAAATCATAACATAACCAAGTATAAAATAAGAAACTGATTTTACAAATTGTGGTGGGTTGGTTAATGGTTGGTGGGCTAATGAACTAAAATTAAAATATTTCAATATTTTTTTTT
>NC_036255.1:4922178-4937764 GCF_002742605.1 Olea europaea var. sylvestris | reverse complement strand
AGCAAGCTCTACTTTCCATGTAACACCTCTTTCTTCTTCGTCTGTTATTTTATGAAAATTTATCTTCAGTTGTTTTTATCGTACATGTAGGTATTTGATATACACTATACTTAGGCCGTCCAGTGCTGCCCCAAAAACTGTACCATTTTGCACTAAATCTTGTATCAAATTAAAATTTATTTCCAATGCTAAAACTTATACCAAATGAAGAGTTTTTAATCATTTTCTTTTCATTTTTTATTCTTAATAATTTATTTATTTAAAAAAATATTTATTTATTTACTTTACAAATTACTAAATAAATAATTATGTTAAATTAAAAAAAATTACATTCATTAGTAAAATTAAAAAACGTAGTACAATTAGTAAAAATACTATAAAAATGAAAATATTAAATCAAATAATAATAATAGTAGTAGTAGTAGTAATTTATTATTATTGTATTAAAAAAATATATAATGATACAAATACCCTTCATCAGTTATTTGGCAAATGGGAAAAGGGCAAATTTGTCTTTGCACATTTGGTACAAGATGGTGCACAAACTTCAGTGTCAAGCTTTTGCACCACCAAAATTTGGTATTTTGGCCTAGTATTGGAGATGCCCTATTAAAATCAATTTTGTTTGACAAAACGGTTTATTTACTTGAATTAATCTCGGTTTGTGTATGCTGTTGACAAGGACAGGTTCAATTTTATGCTTTCCGTATGAGCTGCACACGGATGAGTATAAATGTATTTGTTATTGCCATTGGTTAATGGCTAAATGTTTTGAAGAGTTTTTTAGTGACAAGTGCTACAAAGAGAGAATTTTTACTGGGGATGATATTGAGTAGATCTAAAATGCTATAAAGAACTCGGCATAAACTTTTTTAATCAGTGTGAATGCCATATAAACAATGTAAAGAGCCTTTTTACGAACCATTGCTATGAAAATTGGCCCTAAATTGAAGTTCTAATGGTAACGAATGGCTAATCCCACCGACCAGAAGTTACAGATGCACCATTGAGAACGATGATTTGTCAAGGAAATTAAAAGCATTTGACATTATTCTTTTGATATTTACTATCAGGCTTCTAACATCATTTATCTCAATAGGGTCTATTGTTTTGTTCCAGTTAATTTTTCAGGCAATCTATTCTCAATTATTCTCCCTCCCCTCCCTAGATTGATTTTTATGTTTTTTGGAGTAAGTTTACATCCTGTCACTATTAACATCCTCATTTGCTAAATATTTCCTTGGAAAATCCCTCTGTTTATGCGAATAAATTTCTGGTCTTGTTTTATTACTTCCAGATAAACCTACTTTCTCGTTGTTTCTTGTATCTGATTAGTCTAGTTTACTGATGTTGCTTCCTTTCCAAACACAGCACCAAAAAGCTGTTTAATGCAACCTCCTGGGGGTAGTTCTCGCTCCTGGCAAGAGTATTATAGCAACTGGTAATATTTATGTGTTGATTTCTGCACTTCCCTTTCTTTCACAATAATTTAGGGCGCTTAAGGAGCGTTTGTGTATTTCTTATTTCTTGCTCTGGTCCTGGTGTTGGATGAATCTACTAGTATTCAAGTTTGTAAAGCCTCCAGAGAACAATGAAAAGCCAACAGATCAGAAAGGCAAAGTGAAGTTTAAAATCATGAGCCTAAAGATGAATGGACCGATGGACTACATAGCAGAACTGGGTTGTCACTTTCTTCTCCTGATAGCTTTATTTCTGTGCACCTATCTTGAAAATAATTTTGTGCTGCTGGCTATGTGCTCATACTCTTTTAGTTTGTGCTTCAATTGCAATAATTATGTTTATTGGTCTTGTTAATATAGTGACTGCATATATTATTGAAAATAATCGCATTATCAAGGCTCTGGAAAACGTGATTTGTCTAAGAAAGTCTCTTTGAACTTTCTCCTGATTGTTTCTAATCATTTCATGTTGTCTTGGAACACTTTGATGAGCAGAAGGATGAAGTGGCTGTGGAACAGATACTTCGGGTTGTATTTCTAGATGTGGAACGTCCTAGCCCAGTAACGATTCTAGACAGTGGTTCCTACAACATATACTGCATTTGCTGAACTACTTTGAAGCTTCATCTTTTGCATGCATTTTTACATTGAAAATGTTGATTTGTGAGATTATCTGCCTGCTGAATCTTTGAAGGCTCTAGAAAAACTGAAGCGGCAGTTGGCTGAAGCTGAGGCTGAGGCTGAATTGGAGGCTCGCAAGAAGCCTCTAGAAGACGCAGGTCCAACATTTATTGGTGAAGGACTTGTCATTGATGAATGGGTATGATATCTTTTGATACTTTAGAAACTTTTCTCTTGTAAGATTTTCATTCCCTTCTCTGTTTAGTATTTATTCCTGTCTTTCTTTTCCAAATTCTATTTTTTTAGAAAGAAAGAAGAGAAAGATATCTAGCACGTCAACAAGTTGAAGGGACAGACTCTGTATTACTGTAGGTTTGTTGTTCTCCTGCTGCTGGAAATTTCTGTTCTGGGCTTTAGATGAGTATAATGAACTTTTTGTATCAATGAACACTTTGTTACAAGTGTTGGTAGGAGATATTTGACTGTCAGTGGGACAACTGAGTAAAAACTGTAATTTTTAGGCGATGAGTTTGGCCTGTTGCCACATTTATGTAGATATTATGATTTTGCTTCTTTGAGCATGGAAAAAATATATATATTTCGGGTTTCTTTAAGTTATGGCTTGCATTTCTTCATCTCTGTTAGTATTATTTGAACTTGTGGCCAAATTTATTTTGGTTTCCGTGTTGCGTATCTTGAAGAGAATCAAGAAGAAAAATGGTATTATCATTCTCTTGTTGGAAAATTTGATTGCACATTGATGATTCCAATCTAGAGTTTTTTACTACTGCACCTGGAGTTCATCACGCATTATCTCAGGGATCGAAAAATTTACTGACGGACCTTCCATTTCTGTTTCGGGAAAAGGCTCTAATGAGACCAGCTCCTCGAAGTCCATTCATGAGGTTGGAAGGAGCCGGAAGGTGCAGTGCTCCCACCATACTCAAAATAAAACAAGGATAAAGATTATCTAAGCTGAAAGGTAAATAAGTATGAGAAGTAGGAAAAGAAAGAGATGAAAATTAGAATAGATAGATAAATAATGAAGACTACAAGAAAGTTTTACAACTTTTTGAGCAGTAACGATTGAAGAGAAAGATTAAGCATAAAATAAGTATTGCAAAAAGCACGATATTGAAATCTGTGGTCATCATAGCGATTCATTCTATTTTTAGAAAAATGTTCTAAAACCTACTACGGAACCATTGAGCCAGGGCCGTAATGGTGACTCTTTGAGAAGATAAATATAAGAAAAAAGATTTGTCTCGATTCTATCTATATCTTTCGACATCTCATCTATATAATATGATAATAGTTGGTGGAGGATCCTTGTGTATAGTGGTATAGATCTTTGTTTATTACTAGGAAGGTGGGCTACTTTCGTCTAATGATCATGGTAAATTCAAACTTGTAGTGTTCGATCGAGACTATATCATATTGAAGTGGGAAGACAGGACCGAATTAGACAGACACAAGAAGAATTGGTTTCATCCAACCAGCGTGAAAGTCAATTTCTGGTCAGCTAACTAAGAATTCAATAGAAAATATTGCTTTCCTAATTCTTTCTCAATATAACAATTTCTTGTAAGCCAAGAAACAAATAATTCAAGTTGTAATACGAACTACTCCGTGGAGAATCTCTAACCAATAAGCTACGACTACGAAACGAGTTGGATCTGGTTTAGTGATTGTTTCAATGCTCAAATCAAGGGGATAGTCCACTTATTCGATAGAAGATAAGCCTATATGTGTTGACTCTACTTCAGTTCCTTCTTCGTAGACTTATTTTCTGTATATACTTGTATCTTAAATTGAATATCTTCATTTGTTGAAATATACAAAATTATGTTATTTTCCTGAAACGTGCTTGTAACTGACCTCCCATAATACCACTCAATCGAACTGATAGGAAAAGAGAAGTCTCTCTCCCCCTTCCTCTTTCCCATTTCTTTTAGATTTTAGATTTTAGATTACTCCTTAAGCTGGTAAATAAATCTTGAGAAATTTCTGTGCTTAAAGTTTTGGGGGGGAAGCTCTGCAGAGAACTGGATATGGTCCCAACCAATGAAGCTAGTACCAGAGGAACTCCATGAAATATGGGAGTTTGTGTTTGGATCATTCGCCATACTAAACATTGTAGTCAGGAATGGAGGGGGTGCTCCAAACTCGCGCAGTCCTTTTCCAGTTTTTAGTCTCAGTGGATTCGAGCTTGGAAACTCTATCACCAATATTCATCATTGCAATTTTTCCTCAAGCTTTCAAGCTTGACCAAGAACAAAGTACCTTATTTGTGTATATATGATTAAAAAGCGAAATAATGCATGGTGTTAATCCAAACAAGAGTATATATTTGACAAAATCAAGACCCTTTAGTATTTTTTTCTTGATCCTCTAAAAAAATTAGTATCAAATGTATAGTTTTGAATTTAATCTCTAGCTATGTATCGTTTGTTATTTAACATCCCCAAGAATGTGAATGACTTTTGATACGAAAATGCTAAAGTGATTGAAAATGGTTGACAGAAGGGCTAACCGCCTCTCACATATCGCGGATCCTGTTTGAATAAGAAATTATTCATTCCCCCTTTTCTATGGCGTCACTGTCAGGGAGGTTGTCAGCCTCCCTATTCGTGTAGCATGATTCCTTTTGATATTGTGAAGAATTATAGAAAACTAACATGGGGTGGGTTTCATGTGAATAAAAAATTGTGAAAACATCCACCCTACTCATCCCCCTCGTGTGTGTTTTGAAGGGGTTTTGTCCTTATATCCCAAAAATGATTGTTTGATCAGCCCTGCTAAACAGCCCCTCCTCCAATAAGGGGGCCAAATAAGCCCCCTGGATGAGTAGATTAATTCATGGGCCTGGATGAGTAGATTAATTCTTGTTTGATATATGATCATGTAAATATCCTAAAAGTTTTGTAAATTTAGGCCGATTAATCCATGGGTCGCATTTGATATTCATGGACTTATGTTTATACATGTCTACACTTGTTCAATAAAATTCTCAAATATAGAATTTTTAATTTTAATTTCAATACCAAGCCTTTTGTGCTCTTAGTTTTTTAAGGGAGATTATAATTTCTTCCAAACTTACACTAAAATCCATTAATTCACTTCATTATAATTTTACACTCCGTTTGATTTCCATTTATATTAAAATACATTTTTCTCTCTCTGTTCTTTTTAATCACTAATTAAAATAATATTACACGTAAATCAAAAAAATTTCCTTATTTTTCATCCACACATTCTCCATCAATTTACTATTCTAAAATTCATTTTCTCTTAAAAATGGGTACAAACACCTATTTAATATAATTTCTCCCAAGCAAGTACCTGAAAGAGTTGTGAACAATCAAACTCGCGTTTAACGTTAATAGAGGAGTGAGATTTATTTTAAGTTTGATTTTCTAACACCTTGTATAATCTACTATCAGAATTATGTATTTATTTTTCATCATTGAATCGAATTGCATGATAATTATGTCATCAATTATTCAACTTGCTGAATAATGAAGAAATCTAAAGTAACTTTTGCATGTCAAATCCCTTTCACTCAAACTTTCATAACCTTTTTAGGTGCACTGTAATAAGTATCACATTTTTGCAGGACCAATTATCTCTTGAGTCCACAAGTGATGTACAAAATGCTTCCTTTCGCAAAAAGTTGTTCATGTATCACATTATTCTTTGATTTCGCATAACTAGATAAATTTGAGCATATTTGATATGCAATACTGAATATAATTAATTCTGTCGAGTTTTGTCCCGTTGCATATTAGAGGGATAATGAAAGGAAAAAAATCTCAAGAACCGAGGACAAATCAGTCATTACAAGACTTCATCATGAGTAATATTTGGATTAAGAGAGTAATTGCACTTTGTCATTGATTATTTGATTTGATACAATGGTAAACCCTCTATCTACTAAAACCTATAACCCCAAAACGTTTCCACTTTTAGTTAATTACAAAGGTTAACTGTATCTAAGCTTCATCGGAATAAACGCCGGAAAAGCCCACGTCATCTCGACAAAAAAAGATCAATCTCAATCAAATTCTCTTCATCGACTTCATTATTATTATTCTTCCCGTTTAGTTCAATTACTATCAACCCTTCTTTATCATCCTCTTCCCACCGGAAGCATAAGTTCTCAGATGACTCCCGGTCTTCGATCGTCAGGAAATCTCCCTCCGACGAAGTGTCTGTGTCGAATTTCGGGTAATACAGTGACAAAGATGCGTATTTTTCAATTATAGCCATTTGTGCCTCTCTCTTTCCCTCCCAAAACCCCTCGTTTCCTTCTTCTTCACCTTCGTATTCTTCATGTATAACCTCCAATGGTGCCCTCACGTCCCATTCCACAAAACACTCAGCCAAAACACTGGGACCCAGATTCAAATTCTGCTTCGGATCGCTGCGGGATTCACACGAAACCCGGTTGAGATCATGAAGCGAAAATTCTTCATTCTGCGTTAATAATTTCTCGGTGGAATTGAATTCCGGGGAATGGGGTCCAGTTTCCTTTTGGGTTTTTTGACTTGCACCGAGGCGGAGAAGATAGAGTAAGATAATTGAGGTAGATATTAGGACGGGGGAGAAAATGAGTCTATGAAAAAAAGCTGGGAAGTACAGTAGAATCAGAGTGTAGAAAGTGAAGATGGTGGAGAATAGAGTGTTTGAGCTAAGAAAGGAGAGTGTTTCTTGAAGAAAGATAAAGAAATTGGATTCTCTTTGTTTTTGCTTCTCCTCCATTGATGAATTTCTGAAGATGAAAAGACACTCAATTGTGGGAGATATTTATGAGTAGGAAATTCATCGAAGCCAGGTTGGGCTTAAATTGAAATTACATAATTCCATTATCGCATGCACTAACACAACGCCACTGTGCGTGTATCAGTGTATGAGAAAATAAATTTTTCAAGAAGAGACTGCTTTAATAAGTTTTAGGCTGGATTTTGTTGGTGTGGGTGTGGGGATGATGAAGGCATCAAGAAAAGCAAGTCTCCCTACCGTAAAATTTATAAATTCATGTATAATATAGGCCATTGTTTCGCATCCATTTTAATGATGTTTTAGGAAAAATATATTTTGAACTTGCAACTTTTTAAAGAATACATGGTTGAAAAGAAGAAAATTTTTTATATTTATGTATAATATTATTTTATTAAAGAATGTATAATTAAAAAGAAGAAATAAAAAATACATTAAAATTAAAATGAAGTCCAAACAGGGCTATTATTATGATTTAAAGTAATAAGGATTGTCAAGGACGCTTATTGTCTTTATGAAACGTAAGCTTTATAATCTAATATCTAGAATTGATAATCATTATTTGCCTTCCGTTGCATAAGAGTCAAATGGTTTCCTCTCATAAAAGGAAGTGTGGGAAAATTTTCAAGTTTCCACCTTTTAGTCATACATTCCAATTTAATCTGATAATTGAAATTCAATTGTCTTTTAATTAAACAACAATTATGCTACATAAACAGGCTCAAAGACAGGTTAAAAAATGGGAGGACACATATCGACATATGATTGGACAGTTTGAAAATAAAAAGACAAACATCCAAACAAGTGCTGCCAATTAAGTCCGTCTGCCCATTTTTGGCTTATCTCTGAACATGTTCAAGCATCATTATTCTTCAATTAAAGAGATTGTCTATCATTTGTCAACAAAACGATCAACAAGATATACACTAACTCACATAATAACGTACAACATGTGCCATTAATTAACTAATTTAGGTACCCACATGTACAAAATTCACACTTCCTCAAACGAAAAATAAAAAAAACTTGTAACAAAACCAAGTTTCGCCATTCACTAAGCACGTAGTTTTGCTCCTCCGTCGTTTAATTTTGTGTACATACATGTCCTTTTCTGTCGAATGTTCATTCATATATATGTATAAATATGGAGATGTGTGGATGAAGAGGAAAGGCAAGGGAAAAAGAAGGATGGAGATGTGTGGATGAAGAGGAAAGGCAAGGGATAAAGAAGGTGCTTGAAATGATATGTAAAAAGTAGATAGCTTTTTCGGGTTCTCTAACGTGGCTGGGATGGATGGTTCAGCGAATCATATAATGTTATGTTTGTGGAGGGAGGAAGGATATGCTTCCAATTCGAATAAAACACTATATTTATAAGCAGTAAAGCAACAATTTTGGTCAAGTGCGTAACTCTCTAATTTTGTACAAAGACCAATATCTCACTTTTAATGGTACTTCTACAATTCTTTCGAATTATTATTACAAATTTTTTTCCCCATCCTTAGTTGAATATATCTTGTCGGGAAAAAGATCCAAAATTTGCTTTTCAAGCGACGAATGAAATATAGAAATCTCTTACAAAGAATTTGAATTATCCATAAAAATAATAATAATAATAATAAGTCGTCCAATATTAAATCTCTTACAATGAATTTGAATTATCCATCTTCTTCAAAAGTTCTCAATATGTTTTTCGATTTCGTATTTTGCTTACATAATAAAAAAAATTCAAATCTTCAAATTGACTCTGATATCACTTATTGACCTTTTCAATTCTTGCTTTGAATATTGTATGTATTTATTAGATTGTGATACAAATCACAACCTAAAAATCCTACATTACACATGAAATTAATAAATGTAGTGTCAACTCAAACAGTAAAAGAATTTTTTTGTTAAACCATCAAATTTATTGCAATTGAAAAAGATTAAAGTCGAACGTAAATGTGCAACCACACACTTCTCTTCAAAACATCATTTAACAAAGTCTTCTAACTAAATCAATACGCGCAACTACTCCAATCATCCACAGCATGTTAATTGCCATACCATAAAATTTTCAAACACTCACAAAACAAGTGACCTAAATTCACAATGTTGATTCAGTCTCCACCTTACACTTCCTAAATTCCTAATTCATAAGTCCCACCATACCAATAAAGATGCCAATCATGCAAGTCTTGAATATTTTTATTTCAATCTCACCCTTGTGAAGAAAAATTATGTGCAAAGAAAACCTACCCTACACTTTCTTTAAATTTACATATTTGTTCTCATGGGTCATACTCAACACGGTCTGATTAGATGAACAAACTAACTTAAGATACGAATGATGTAAGAACTCAAGGGACTCAACACGTTTTTAGCTTTTTCGTCATACACATATCATGTTAAAGAAGTCAATAATGCAAGTTTGAGTGATCTTTTTTCCTCGATCCTTTGTTGGGAAATATTAAGATCGAAGCAAGAGGGCACGTCGTGTCCTGCTTTCTTGCTTTAAAGATGGAGGGAATGGAAATGGCAGTTGTTGGTTGTGGCAGACAATGAATCTCAGCCGTCAATTCAATTAGAACTCTTCAAAGACAAACGCTGTGCAATTGGAAAGTGAAAATTAGGGTAACCCAAAATAAAGTTTCAATAGTTAATTAATGACCGTTGATGTAACTTTAGAGAGCAAATCACGTGGGTTGGGTCCAGCTGTAATTGCAAGGGATTTTCAAAAAGTATTGAATTTTATTTAGCCATATTTGGTTGGAATTGAAATCATTTTTACTAGATTTTAATAAAAAATGATGAAATATGACTTAAATTAAAATCAGTTATAATTGATTGATTTAAATTAGAATCAATTATAATCAATTGATTTGTTATTTCATAATAGAATAGCCAATAATTAGTTTGATTGACAAAATCATTAATAAATTCAATGTTGACATTTATTGCGACATTAGAATTTTGTTCCTATATATTTACTATTAAGAGTCATTATTGCCCTTGCTTCTTATTTGTTATTGAAAAAATTAGAAAATCTTCAATCCTTTTGATTTAAATTGGTGTTCATCATAATCAATGATTTTGCCAATCAAAATCCAGTATCCTATTACGAAAATGTAACGACAATTTAAAGTCTCAACACTCAAATTATAATCAATGTTTTCGTTGTTATAATTTGAGTCTTGAAACTTTGAATTGCCTTCACATTTTCATTGTCAACTACAAATGTTTGCCAATATCATAGAAGTGTTATCAACTTTCAACTTCGTGTTAATGTTATCAATTCGCTACTTAATTCATTTAAATCTTATCAACTCCCCACTTAATTCGGATCTCATCTTTTTTCTTTTTTTTAAAAGAAATTTTGAAGGAGTACCAGCACCTACTTATTCGTTCATAGCATGTTTGATTTAGTGGAATTGTACAATACTAGACAACTTGAAAGATAGTTGCAACATTTTCCTCGACACCTAATTTCAACAAGCAAATCCATAATGCAAACTTATTAAAGTTCAAAATCATGGATGCGGGAAGAAGAATTTAATTCCATTTTCTTGTTAGTAACTTTGTAACTCGATAAAAGAATTGAAAATGAAGAACGTCATCTCCTAAAATAAAGAACCTCAGTTGAAGTATTGCACATAAAATGTTTTTTTTTTTCCTATTTCTATGTTTACACTCCGAGACGAACCCGACCAACACTTTCTTCTTTGTCACGAGGTATTTATCCGAGGTTTCCTTTAATCGACTACTCATCGAAACTGCACCTATTTGGACGGGAGAAAATCCATACTCGTGCTTGAGAAGCTAAAATCCCATTGACTTTAACAAGAAATATTGATCTCAATCATTTTGACTCACAATGATCTTCTCCAGAGACCTAAAATGGGCAACCTTAAGCATTTCTCAATCAGACCAGATTATAGATCAAAGTTGAATACAGATGTGATCACACATCATATCTCATCTAAGGAATCTCAATTTAATCCATAATTAGGTGATAGCCCAAGTGCCCAACACAAATAAATAGCCACCAACAGAAAGGTCGAACTCATTTTCTATCCAAGACTCAAAAGTACTTTTTAATACAAGAGTCAGAGGGACTTCAAAAGATTCTAATGTGCCATTTACATTTTGTTACCCTAAAGGAAGGCTCGAAGAAAATCTCACTCCAAGAGGCCAATGCGAGATCGTGCTTGGTAATCAAGCTATACTTTTCAACATCATCACCCATAATATTTCAGGACTCGTTCAATTTCTACTTGCCACAGCCCAGATCTAGTGCCCCCATGATGAGGATAAAAACTTTCCACTGCTCATGTGGCAAGAGAAAGCCCACCAAGGGCAGGAATGCAATTTCACTATTTGCCATCCTACATTTTCAACATCAGTACACTCTCCAAACCAATGAAAATACATTGGTCTCTACAGCAACAGTATGTAAAATCATGCTATTTGATTCATTGAAATAAATCAGAACTAGTATGTTGACTTACCTATACACACACCCTAAGATCATGGAGCAAATCTGTCACGAGCCCTCAACTCACCAATAGAGAGAGAGAGAGAGAGGTTCATTGTCTTCATTCATTCATTTGAGTATAATCTCTTCATTCCTTGCAGGTTAGAGTTAATGCCAGCCTACATTTTTTACATCATCCCAAATCAAAGAAAACATTCTGATACTGATAATTTAGTGCAGCATCAACACGAAGAATAATTCAATATCAAAATTAAGACATTTGAACTTCCAAGCTATACAGGAATATGTTATTAGATTGATTCAAATAAATCAGAAGAGTGTGCTGATGTACACACCCTAAGATCTTTATCAAAACAGAAGGGCCAACTCGGCCCTTCAAGAAATCCGTAAACTATTCCTGACTAAAATCTACATACATGTAAACAAATAAAGACAAGCCTATTCCTGACTAAAATCTACATACATGTAAACAAATAAAGACAAGCCGAACTATCTTCAATGGAATAGTTGAAGAAAACAGGCCTGAAGATATTGCTTCAACATGTACAAACAATTCCAACCTGATGTACTATTTCTGCAACAACTAGAACATTGCATGCCTATACTATACATAACCCTCAATTTCATATCTCTGTTTCCATTGCCATTAAATCTTTTCGTGGCTAATTGTCTTCGCTACCAGAAGCGAACAAGGCCACTGAGATGGCAGCTAGCTTCTTTGAACTCAACCGAGACCTTGGAACCCTAGACTGCTTTGGAGCATTAGGAGCTTCAATGTCATTGAACTCACGCATATCCTCCACGTTCTGGAACCCAACGGTCTTCCTTGGAGTACTATATGCAAAGTGCCACCGTTTTGCAATCAGAGTCTGTTTATTCAAGCAAAAATCCCAAATTAATATTCAAACTCAAGTAAATTCCCAGGGGAAAAAAATTAATTAAAATAAAAATCTTTAGGGCCACAAAATCTTACCTCATCTCGTATTGATTTTGATACTAAAACCAACTTCTTCAAATCATCATGCTCGACACCACACAATATCCTAATCTGCAAAAAAAATTCTCACCATTTTAGGAACTCAATTTAACGAGACATTCTAATTTTGTAACCATAATACTTTTACTAATCAACCATAAACAGTTATATATACTTAAAATTACCCATTTAAGCATAATTTTCTCTACAATACTGAAAGAATTGACTCAGAAAAAGGGTGCTAACCAGAACGTCCTGAGGCAGGGCTTCAAGAACATACTTGTCTGAACAGAGAACTGAATTTTCATAGCACTGTCTCTTTGTCGGTGTGGTGAGATTATAATCATTATGACCATCAAACTCCAAATTAATATTCGACAAAGCAACCCTTTTCCTCCCAAACGATGTACTCCTCACCAGTCCCACCCCATACCCTTCATTTGCTCTATTCACAATTGACTCACATTTCTTCCCCAACACCATTTTTTGTTGCTATTCTTTCTCTCTTTACAAGCACAATCAGATTATCCAAAAAAAACCAGAACCCAAATTGAAATGTTCAAATAATAGATTCCAACTAGCCAAAAACAGTCAAAAAATCTATTTCACTTCCTATAAATCCTTTCCTGGCAGAAGTATACAATGATATATATTAGTGTACAACATTCCAAAATCGTGAGAAGCCCTAATTTGAGGCAGAGAGTAAATGGAGATTGATGTAACGGTTGTAGCGTAAAAGGAAACAAGAACAGACTTCCAAATATATTCTATCTTTACACTTTACTGTATATCACTCTCCTTTATATACAGTCAAGTTTTCTCATTTAAAAATGGCTTTTTCAAAATTATTTTTTCTTTTTGGGTTTTTTAACAAGCGAGTATCATCAAAGGCTAAAAAAATCTGCTTCGAAAAATATTTGAGATTTTCTAGAAATGACTTGAATTTTCCTATTTAAAAATGGAAAATATAGAATACCCAAAAACTAGCCGTTATGAATGGTTAGGGAAGCAAGTTGGGTGGTTCTGATGACGTGGCAAACAGTGGTCAGTCTTTATCTAAAACACGTCTTTGGTGATGTGCTATTTACACTTGACGCGTAGTTTTAGAAATGACAATTGAATAGGATGCTGACATGTGTAAGTTTTATGGATCAAATGGTCCAGATTCGGTGTGGAGAAATGGAGAAAGCTATGGATTCTAAATCGGCGGCTGAAGCGTGTTGACGGCTATTTACAGTTTATACATGTTTTACTTGGTCATTCTGTGGAATGCCAGCCAATGGGAATGGAGTTCACAGGTCGGCATGGACCACCATCGTTTGGCCCATAGGCGTGATTACAGGTGGAACCGCTAGTGGGCTTGCCTCGGTCGAACTCGTTTTGTGATGAGCCATTGATCGAATCACACACATTTTTCACAGCTGGCTGGTTTTGGATTCATGGGCGGACTCATTTTTTGGACTTTTTTCATGATCCTATGTCTTATTTAACAAAAAAAGTTGATAAAAATTTTAACGGTCATACTACATATACAATCGAAGTTGACAACCACACATATAAAAGGGGATCCACAATGAATAAAAAAATTGTAAATCCTCTCCTGTGAAGAGGTTGTCCACCCCGATTGTACAACTAGCGAAATTCAAATTTTATGTAAACTCAACAATTAATTTCGACCTATTTTATGAGATTGTTATCCACTTTTTAAAAATACATTTCATCAATTTTTATCTAAATTTACAACCAAATTTTTTTTTTGATTTTCAACAAAACCAAACAGTGACTTAAATTTGTGGATATAAATTGAGCTCGAGTGTCTAAATATAGAGCCTAGTTTGTGGATATGAATTGAGCTTGAGTGTCTAAAAATTGAGCCAACTCACTTGATCCATTGTCACTCTTTCGCGTGATGATTAAAATTGAATATTAACGTATTTATATATTTTTCAAATTTTTACATTTTCGATACTTTGAATTAGAACCCTTGTCAACATTAAGTTTGAGAACAAATAACACATCAACACCATCTCTCAAATTTATAATCGATATAGAAGAAGTTTGACCATTGGTGAGATCAAACGAAATGTTCGTTGGTTAGTCATACATGTTTAACTAGTCTTTTTGAACAAGTCTTACTTGAACTCGGGTACTTATATGGACCAAGACATAACGCTATAAACTTAAGCAAGAAAAATAAAAATTATAAATTTGTATGTTTTTCCTAATAGAAGTTAATTGCTTGTAATTATTCAAATTTGCTTGAAATCTTAATGATTAAGTTAATTTTAATTTAATAAATACACTTTAAATTTTATATTTAATTCCATTAATAACACAAGAACCAAAAATTTTAAGGAAAAGTATGGAATTCCTAAGAAGGTTTTAAATCTGATAATAAATTCAGATTGAGAATTAATTTGGCCGAGTATGTATTTGGAATAAGTTGAGTATAAGAAAGAACTAAGGGACTGTTTGATTGTAAAGATAGAATTTGGGTAAAAAAACAAATTTCAGGGAATTGAATTGTCTAAAAATTGCTTTACTGGAAATTGTCAATTATTGTATTTGATTGGTATAATTTTTCATATGAAAAATGTTGAAATAAAAGTATTTTTGATATTCGTTTGACTTTGTTTTATATGAAAATTGTTAATTAAAGGGATATAATTTATTGTATTGGGGATCTAATGTTTCCATTGTCCAAAAAAAAGCCAGGAAAATCATCTATCTTTTGGTGTTCGTTTGACTTTATTTTATATGGAAATTGTTAATTAAAGAAAAATATTTTTTTTTATAATTAGGGATAGAATTTATTTCCATTGCCAAAAATAAAAAAATTAACAGATCAGCCTAGAAAACCAAGAAAATGTCCACTTTTTAAGAAAACTAATTCCATAAAAAAAATATACTATCAAACAGTCAAAAAATGAAAATTTGAATTTGAATTCCCTTTTTTATGGAAAATAATGGTCAATCAAACATGGCCTAATTGTTACAGACTTATAGTTCAAAGATTATTGATGTGATAAAACAAATAAATAAAAGAAAAACGAAAGTTATGTGAAAGGAGCTCAATTTTTTTTTTAAATAAATTTGAATGAAGATAGAACGACTCTTTAATGGGTCCTCATATTATGGAGGGAAACAAATTGAATTCTGGATTCCATCTGGAAGGGCGTGGGCGTGCAATGAATATCCGTTTAAAATGATTTATTTAAATATTATTTCATAGAGAAATATAAAAAACACGTGTAACAATAATTTCATAAAGTA